>NW_010129835.1:0-57482 GCF_000699245.1 Pterocles gutturalis | reverse complement strand
TCTTCCTGCTCTGCTCTGAGCAGGCGGGGTTCTCCACTGACCCGGGAGAGACGAGAAATGGTGACCTTGATAGGTGAGATCCCAACCGTGCCTTTTCCAGGGCTACTTCGTTCCTAGTGGGCTTAAAACTTCTGGGGAGTTTAACTTCCCAGTAGGCTTAATGCCTTCAGTGGCAGACATTCTTCAATTGTTTTCTTTTTTTTTAAATACATATTTGAAATAGAAATCTGAGGAGGCAGAGGGACTGGGTATAGATTGTTGGAATTTTTCTTTCTGTTGCATAGGAGGAAGAAGTTTTTTCCCTAGATCTGGTATATGCTAAATAGTTTTTGTGAGATTGCTTATGGACTTTGATTACACAGTAAAAATATAAATTGCAAGCTGTAGTAACAACCATCAGTTTGGTGACAAAAGTCTGCTTCAGTGGGGGATGTGGGGAGGAATGGAATGCATGTTAATGCAGCAGAGGAGGTGTAGAGGAGCTGTGTGCTGGTGGAAAGGCTGCAAACAGGAATGAAAAGGAGCGTAAAAATGCAGTCAGCCATCTAGGCTTCCTCTTGCTATTTTTGTGAAGATAGTCTTTGTCCAAATGAGGAATGAGAAATTACAAAGGGCTGGGTGGTGGCTGCTGGAGGTGTAGGAAGCATTGCTGGCACTGGAGGGGATGGGAGGCTCTCAGAGGAAGGACCAGATGAAATTGTGGATGAAACTAACAGATGTGGTGTGGCATTTGCTGCTGCATACACAGGGTCACTCACTCACTCACCAGGGAACAAATGTTTCTGCTGCAAGGTTGTTGGCTGGCAACAGAATAAAGTCCTGAGACCCTCTGCTGAGCATAAAGTAGCTATAAATATAAAGGACCTGTGAAAAAAAGGCAACCCTTGGTGGAGTTTTTAGAGTTAGGGACATATCTTGAACATGCCAAAGGGTGCAATACTGAAGATGTCTCGTCTGTAAATGTGTATATGGGTCTGTTCTACTGTGTTTAGTGAAGGTTCTCAGATGGGAGGTGGGCAGAGGGAGGCTCCTAGAACTGCCTGGCAATGGTAGTCTGCCCTAGGGGACGGGCTCCCAGCTTCTTGCCATTGCCAGCAGAGAAAGGGAGATGACCACTCTCTGTAAATAGCTTAGGGATCAGAGTGGTTCAATGCCAAGAAGAAAAGAGAGTTACAGCTAAGAGAAAATACCAACTTAAAAACAAATGCATAATAACCATCCCTGAAAAAAATTCCAGCGAGGAGTTAGCAGCAAATTTCTTTTGACCACTGGAGTGAGGTGTTTTAACATCTATTCGTTCTGTTGGGGACGTAAATCTCTTTTTACATTTTGCTTAATCTGTTTATGAAACAATACATTTTGATGCATTTGCCTGGGACAGGAGGGTCTATCCTCCATGTCCATTCCAGCCTTGTTTCCTGTGGAAGCTGGATTAATAGGAGACTTTACTTTAAGTAATACTTAGAGCAGATCTGGCATGGGGACCACCTCTTTAAAAGTGCAAGCCAGAACCTTAAGAGATGTTCTTAGAAACGGTGGAATATGTCTTCACCTCCCACCATAAGAGGCCATCCTTTACTCAATGGTAGACTGTCAATCATCAATCATATTTGCTAAAAGTCTACCAAGAACTGTTATATCAAAGAGGAAAAGGTATATTTTTATCAACATTTGCAGCAAAAAAGCCTTCAAAACTTGTGCAACTATGAGTTGACATGCAGCTCCCCCCTGGCACAAGCAGACCCTGGCTGCAGTGGGCTGGGTACCGCAGGTGACTTCATGGTAACATATTTCATCTGAGCCATATCTAGAGAGATGGCAGTTACTGGTTTGGATGTGGCAGCCCTTGTCATGGTGAATCACTCATTTCGGACAGTGAGAGAGGGTTACTGTGGGGATGGCAGAGAGACAAGACAGCCTGCACAGGAGAGAGTGGTGCACAGTGCCTGGATAGGTAAAGCTCATGTATGCAAGCACACAGCCGTGAGTCAGAAGAAAGAAGAATTATTTGTGAATCCTCTGTGAAAAGCCCACCTGTGACTGTGACTCATCTGGGTTCCGGGGCCAAAACAGCCTATGCCTCCAAAGCGTGCTTCCTGAAGCACAGGAGTTTTCCCTTTGGGTACTTCAGCTTTCCAGGGTCACTGATCCAAATCTGGCACAGACCCTTGGAACAATGACCTGGTAAAATGAGCTCTCTTGTATATTTGTAAGAGAAATGGACTGATGTCTCAACTTGCTTATCCTGTCTGTGTCATTAAAACTCTACCAGAGCATTGAAAGCCTTGGTGATGATCTCAGGAAAGGCACTGATGTGCTGAAAGACCCCCTGCATTTTCCTAGAGAGGGTCCTTTTGCCAGAACTAAATATTTTGAAAAATTTTGAAAAAGGAAGTTCTTCTGCAGCATTCGTGTGGCCTCCTTCTCAACATGTATGGTTTTTAGACAAAATACTAGCCAGCACATGCAGTCCTGCAAGTAGTGATTTCTCCTGAAAATTTAGAATTGACTTGCCCTTAGGCTGTTGTAAATGGTTATAACCTTTGTCTTATTGCATTCATTCCTCTGGAAGAGAGCGTTAGCAGCTGTGGTGTGATCTTTCATATCACATATGAAAGAGAAATCTTTCTCATCATGTGCAGCAGGGTAAGTTCAGTGTCTCACGGCGCTGGCAGATAAAACAGAGTTCAGAGTTGAGCTGAACCTCAAAAGCTTCAGAATTGCTCCAGAAAAGGTTCAATTTGTTAAGGAAAGCCCTCGAAGGCTTCTCTGGCATTTCCAAGCCCATCCTGCCTGCTCCTTCCCCCACGCCTGCAGGCACCCACAGCACAGTGCAGGACTGAGTTGTTCCTGCCTCCCCCACAGCTGGAGCTCAGGAGCACAAGACCCTCTCTCACAGGAGAGGTATTGCACGTTGGGTACGTACCTTGGAAAGGCACCATCTCCAGTATGCTGGGGCTCTGATTTGGGGAAGAAAACATGTCCTTCTATGAAAAAGCTTTGTCAATTATTCAGGGAATTCCTATGACCTCTGTTACAAAAGCAGTTGGGTCAGAGGGTCACGGTTGCCCTTATCTGCCCTTATATGATATATTTAGTTTATCTATGTGGTGGGAGTTAGCTCACTTAATGGAAAGAACTATAACCACAGTAAGTACTTCGCAGGGTGGCCTTGCAGGGTCCCCAAGGAAGGACTCCCTGCTGGAGATGTGGCTGCTTGGGCAGCCCAGCTCCGCTGAACATGGGCCAAAACTCTGCTCCATCATGTTGCTCCATGAATAAAGGACTGTCAATGCTTAATGGCCCTCCCCTGCCACCTCAGTGCCACTGCGTGCCAGAATTGTCATTCACAAGGAGACAAAGACAGAAAGGAGGCAGACAAGCCTCATAGCTAATACCAGGTTTTCACACCGAAGTAAACACGCAAAATCCTAAAATAGGATTAGGATATAGACAGAGTTCCCAATTTAGTACAGATAAATTCTCATTTTCCTTGGTCAATTCTCAGTTCCTATGTCCAGCATCAAAACTATTGCTTTTTGGTGCCAGTCTGAAGAGTGTGCTTGCAAAGCACTCTGGAATCGCAGAGAAAATTATAACCTTCCCACCCATTTTTTTCTAACCACCTTGTAGTATATGTTAGAAATATACAACATTGCTAAAGAATTTCATAGGACTGTTAAAACACACAGAAAGTGTTTAAGATGTTTAAAGATGTTAAAACATATTCTTTATGAAAGCTATTGGATTTTGGAATTATTTCTTTGTATTCCTACTGACCTCAGCCCTATTACATATATGTAACTTTTCCATACAGAGGAAGACATCAGACCTTCAAGAGGCCCATAGCTGAGGTCTGACATAACCCTGATGAACTAAACACAGAGGTCCTGACTTACTCTAGGATGAGCTCTATTTGTCCACCTCTGGGTAACTCTGGTTGAAAAGAAAAGGCATTTAACAGTATTAAATGTAACGTAACAAGATCTTGCATTGTATAGCAAAATACATGCACAGTTGCCCGCTAATTAGCCCTAATACATTGTGAATAAAATAATATTCCCATTTTATAGATGAAGAAATTTAAGAAATGGAGTTCAGAATAATATTAGAAAAGGAAGAAGTACCTAGCTCTTTATTAACAGATTATTCTTCAAAATGCAGAGTAGTGCTTGGGCCTCAGACCACCTGTTAGGAGAGAGTGGCCCAGAGCAAGACACCTTGGAATTTCACACAAAATTAGAAAGTGCAAACAGTGTTGCTCAAGCCCACCTCTGTTTGATGTGGTTTAGAAAAGCTTTATTTGTCTTAAAAGGACTGATAGTTTGCTCTCTCATTTCTCACTGGTGAGCCCTTCAGAAATATAAAATACTTCCATGGAGAATCTGCTTCAGGAAATCTCTCTTCTTCCATAGCCAGCTGCTCGCACAAACACCAACAGAGGCAGAAACCGACCATGGCACTGTGGGCACAGAATTAACTACTGGTGACTCCACCACGGACATACCCTAAAACAGTGGTTGACCATGCATCACTGCAGTGATTTTAAACGTGTACAGTATCCAATGCCCCTGCTGTGGCAATGGGCTGGGGGAAGGACGGGAGCCAGGCAGGGCTCCCAGCTCACCCTTAGTGCATAGTGCTGCCTGCAATGTGCCAGAGCCCCCTTCCCATGCAGGTATGGTTGGTGGAGACCACTGGGCTCCTGGGTGAAGAAGTTTGTTACCTCCTTGCAGCTCCCTGAGCTTACACCCAGCAACTGGAGGCAGACTTACCGTATCCACTTATCCTCAAAACACACTTGTATTTGTCCAGACTACTAATGACTTCTTGAATAGCTCTCCTGCCTCCAGAAAAGGCAATTTGGGGTAATTTTTGGAACCCACCTCCCCTCCCTGCTTTTCCCTGTTTTTTTACCTCTGATGTTCTTCTATTCAAAGCAGGTATTTGTACACAGGGTGTTACACCTCCCTTGCAGTGTTTTTCTCTATGTTTTATCTTATCTGGCAGTACATCAGGCTGTGCACTGTAGAATGTAGTGATATGGAAAGGAGCAGGAGCTGATGCAAACACCCTCTCCCATCTCTGTGCATGCTCAGGGACTGGGGAGCAATTCAAGAACATGTATAGAAAAGAATGACGTAAAAACAAAACTGAAAAGATGTAAGGAAAAGTGCATATATTCTAAGCATATCTTCTAACATGATAGTAGGAAGGTATTTAATATCAGAACACTGTCAAAGCAAGCTGAGGTTTGGGACTCTGTGGTTGTGTTACTTCTCTCTGTGTTCTTGTCTGGCCTTCAAACACTGTTCACTGTGTTCACAGCACAAGTAATAATCAGACCAGACCAAATCAGTAAACACGCACAATTGCTCGGTGTAGTGACTGGTGTTACATCACTTTAGCCCATGACTGTGTACACAGTTGGTAGGGGAGAGATAAGGGATGACTTTTTAAAACGGTGGCGTATATACACATACGTTGATGTGCAATGGAGTAAGGAGACATGTAACTGGGCAGACAGAGCCTCCAGATGTGTGACAAAGTCCTGCCACCCCCATGACCACTGTCTATATCTCCCACTTTCATGAAGCCACGTGTGCTGACTTTGCCCTCTGCCTATTCCTAAGAAGTGCTTGAGACGTCACCAGTTAAAACCTGGAAAATGCAAAAAATGTCAATGAGAGGAACTGAAATGGTTCATTTTGAGTATTCCAGCTTCACCAGCATCACAGCACAGAGGCACATCCTTGCTGAAATGCTCCTCAGGTCAGCTCCTGATGAAAGCAGCCCGTGTCACAGCCACTGTATGAGGGCTGTGCTCAGTGACAGTTCCACTTTGCTTCTGAAGGCCGGGAGTTCACTGTGTCAGATCTTCTGCCTGGTGAAGTTAATGAGCCCTGCTTAGTTTAAACTTTAGAGCAGCTGCAGAAAAGCATGTTTGGCTTGGTTTTGTATCCAGGTGTGGTTCCATCACTTGCCTGAACAAAAGTGCAGGACTTGAGAGTCCACCTTGGTTCTCACTTTAGATTTTTTTGGAGGATTCCAGATTTTGCTTTCTTCCTCCCAAACCCATGAAAATAAAATGTAAACACATCAACACAGGCACTAACAAATGAAAAGAAAAAGCATGCACTTTCATATGCAATTACATGCCTTGTGCATGAGGCATTTGCTCCCCAATACAATTTTAAAACCATGGAAGCTCACCAAATTCCAATGTATACTGAAATGTTTTCTGGAACTAGACAAGTAATTAGAATTTTTTGACTAGCCATCAGTGCAGATACATAGAGCTCTGGAAAGGTATAATTTATGTGTCTCTGTAAATTTTTCTAGTATCATAATTAGAGCTGTTCTGATAACATAAATTCATAGGCACATAGGATTGAGAGGTACTTGCTGTGCCATCACGTCCAGTTTTCTACTTTTGAAGCCAACTGCATCATAGAATGCCTGCTGCATTATATCCTTGCATATATATATCCTTGCAGATATATACTTGCATATATATGCAAGTATATATAGAATATATATATATGCAAGTAGTATCCTAAAGATAGCTTAGTTCTCTGTTTTAATTTTTCTTCTTTTCCCCATGTTGTTGTAAAGACATAGGCTGTGGACTCACAGTTTGAATGGGGCTAGATTCTTTCAGCACTTAATTCTTTCAGGTAATTTGAGAAGACCTACTAATGTTGCAATGAAATGACACCTGGGCAATCCTAGTTCTTCTTAAGAAAAGAGCAGTCTGAGGATCTGCTACTCAGAAATACAGACCCCCTAAAACTGTGGTGCTTGTGCACAGGTCCTAAATCATGGAGCCTCTCTAGCTGAGAGCACTACAAGTATAATGTACAGAGAAAGTCTTGGATAGGTGATTTGATAAAAGTTGTTAAGTATTGCATTGTGTTTATGTGGTGTGTTCTGTGTAATCAATCCTCAAAGCTTATGCTGCTCTATAGGAAAGCTTATCTGCTTTACTAGGAAGACAAATGGTGCAACTGCATTATATCAGGCTGGGCTGATATGACATTAAAAAAATCCTTTAGATGGTGTTTGCAATAGTTAATCCTTTTCACCTGCACAGATATAATTTCTATGTTAATTATTATTTAAGTTTTTCACCAAACTTTACTGACTGGGCGCTATTTGTAGGGGCTGGCTTGAGTTCTTGAGGTTTCCTTCCTTCATAAATAGAGAGATATGGGTTTCTCCAGACATTTTTCAGAGTAGTGCAGTTGTGCTCTCTGTTGGCTCCCTGCAGGAGCCTTTCCATGTCCAAAGACAGTTACACTGGCTTTGTGACTGCCCACCAGCAGTTGTGACCATGGTCAACATGCTTTCTCCTGGAGGGCTGCATGCTATGGTGTTTGTTGTGATGGAAAGACCTAAACTGAGGCCAGGAGATGGAAATTTTCTTGCTACTTACGGAGCTGGAGGACCAAACCCTGTGTCCTGCTATTAATTACTCATGTCATACAAGCCCTTTTATTAGCTGAGCAAGAATATGATAGAGGTTAAATCATTGCCCATTGAGAAACACAGAAACGTACCATATATTTTAGGGGAAGCACCTTTATTTATCATGCAAGCTTACACAAAAAGCCATAAAAGAGTGAGGGAAATTTCCAAAATGCCATGTCTACAAGTAACCTCTACCACTAAAGCACACTGACTCTTGTCAGTTGCAACCCAGTACACTCAGGGGTGTTTGGGGCTTAGTAAAGTGCACCCAAATCCTCATTCGATCTAATTTCTACTGTCCACTCTGTATTAACCTGTATTTGGCCACACTGCAGACAAACCAGGGTATTGCTAGAAATGTGTGGAGGGGTGCCAAGGCTGACCTGAAAAGACAGGACCGCAGCTCTTTTCCTCTTACCCCTTGTTTTTTTTCTTCTCCCAAGCACTATGGAGTGCTCTGTGTTCACTCTGTGTTCACTCACAGGGAAAGGTAGGAACTGAAGCAGATGAGTTGTGGCAGGCACTTGCAGATCTCTGAGCTCTGTGGACACACTGCCCAGTGGGGACTGACCAAGGCTGCAAGACACCTGAGCAGACCAGCAGCTTTAAAAAAAAAAAAAAAAAGTTGGGGTTGAATATGTTATCCTCTTTACTGGGATCAACAGAAAATTTTAAAAATACTAAAATTACCAGAGAACAAGCCAACATACACCTCGTGGTCCATGCACCAGGCTTGGCCTGCTACTTTTGGGTTTGTACTGGAAATGTAAAATAATAAATCTGGTTTTGTGGGTCATTCAATATGGTGGGAAAGGTGGTAGGTGGGAAATGAGAGACAGGGGTAAAAAAACCCTTTTCCAGTTACTGAAATATACAGATCTGTCTCCATCCACCAAAAAAAAAAAAAAAAAAAAGTTCATATACAACTACAGGGGCTTACTAACTAGGGGATGGAAGAAGGGAAATATGTAAAACTTTGGTATCTTAATGCTTGAAGGTACCAAAATTTCTCTTGGGTCTTTAGTGACTACTGCTCAGCTCTTTATCTTCTGGAAGTTCAGTAAAATATCTTATTAAATTCCAGACCTGGTATGTATTGCAGCACAGAAGCAGCTGGTAATTTTGAAGGAATATTCATGTTAACTGCTGTGTTCTATGGAGACATAATATAAAGAAATGTATTCAGGAACTCAGTTCGCTATATTAGCAATGGGAATTGGGAGCATCACTGAAAGGAGGTGCCTCTTGTTTTTTTCTCAGCTTTAATTTTATTAACAGATGCAAATGATTTGTCAAACAAATATAAAACAAAAGGAAAAGGAGAATGAACTCTGTGCCATCACTGGCCTCTTCAGTCTAAATATCCCACTAAAAGCAACCAAAAAGTCCTGGGTACCAAGTGCATTTTGCCTTGGGTTTACACTAAACCCTTAATGAAAGGCCTTGGAAGAAAATGGCTAAAGAAACCTCCTTAAAACTTCAGCATTTTCATGTCAGTCACACATTTCCTTGAAGGTCAGGTCCCTGTTTAAGGTCTAATGTGTTTGGAGAGCAAAAAGAGCTGTGTGTTATTAGGCAGAATCCCTTTTATACACAGGGAATTGGATCAATTTGACCCTGATTGTCTCTCTCCACTTTATTGTCCCACTCCTTCAAACAGCTAGTCCTTGGCATTATCTTAAGGAAGAGGCTGATTGAACTATAGGTCTGGCACTTGTCAGTTGTGGATAATGTTGGCTTCAGTCAGTCATGTTCACACATAAATGAGCCATGGCAGAGATAGACTGGTGAAAAGAAAAAGCAGTTTTACTGCGAGTAACCTTCTTGTGTAAATGCAACAAATAATACAGCCAGCTCCTCAGGAAAACAACCTGAAATATGTAACACAGTGATTTATTATCTCTTTTGCTAGCAGGAATTGTCCAATTCAAAATGGGCACCTCGTAGGGAGAAACAACAAAAGGGCTATAATTATAAATGCTGCTTCTGTTCTGTAATGGGAGATAATGAACGAGGCTCCTGCTCGTCAATGGAAGAGGTTGCTGTGTACAGAGAATTGCAGCGGCATCATTGTGTCATCAGTTCTTCCTTAGAGAGAGATGACGCACATCTCAAGTGAAACGGCAGAAATAGAAATCCCCTCCCTTTTATCTCTCTGGGTTTTTGTTTCTTTCTGCTTGTCTAGAAATCAGCCATCTCAAAAAAAGCTGTCCATTCAAGAGAGAAAAGCACAATTCACTTGCAGAGCCCCCTAATTGGAAAAAATTAAAACCAATATAAGCTCATTTCTATCCATGTGATGTCACTGCAACTCTGCTATGTACAGTGTGGAAAGAAATTAAAAAGAGAAAGGAAGAAAGGGTGGAAAGGAAGGTTTTTTTCCTAAAGCAAATAGAACTCCAACTCACTTTCAAAGCAATTTGCATAAACATCTCTCCCATTATTTTTTTATTTATGGTCCCAAGTTTCTAATTAAATACTAATTAATACTATCACCAGAATTGTCTCCCATCCTCAGCTCTTCATAGCTTTGTCACTTTGATTAATGCATAGTCATTTATTAACTTATTTAACAAGCTGAGGTGGCTCATGACAAACCAGATTAAATTATCCCCTAAGTCTCATTACTGCAAAAAAAGGAGTTTTAAACTTAATAAAAATTATCCTCAATAATGTTAAAGCCTTTTCTTTGCTACCTTAGAAGATAGAAGTAGTTTTTTTGTTTGATTTATAATATATGGAGTTGTATAAATAATCCATTAATAAAATTTATATGTTCATTTAAGCTTGATCGTTGCAGTGCTTCTGCAGCCCTGTGTGCTTATTATTTAACTTTTGCTGTGTTTATGAAGATAATTAATGTTCTGACCAGACAGCGACTAAAATACCCACTACAATGAGATAATTAGGGGCATAAATAATGTCTAGGTCTTGTGTTTTGCTTTTTTAATTAATTGTTTTGTTTTTCAGCTAAACCTGAAACCAGAGTTTACCTGGGGATTGTGATGACTTTGCATGAAGCAGCTTAACAGTGAGGGAGCTGTCAGGCTTCTGCGCTCTGCCCAATGGAGAGGGGTGCAGCTCCGTGGGACCCCACTGCCCCCATGCCAGCAGTGCTGGTCTCTCTCCAGTGAGCCCAAATCCCACCCTCTTCGCTCCTGTTCCTGCCGAGAGGAGAGCAGAGATGAGATATTGTATCCCACAAGAAAGCCTCCCTGCCATGGAGGCGAGGAGGATGGAAGCTCCAACTTTGTGAGTAGTGAGGATGTGCACAAAGGAGCCGTGCTGAAAGCTGCAGCCCGCTGCCAGGCTGCGAGGGATGGGGAGCCATCACCAGTCACGGGAGCACCCCTGACATCCAGGCTGCAGGGTTCCCAGAGGACGTAGTGGGTTTGGAGCTGCAGTCCTTCTGCTATTTGATTTCCACAAGCAGAAAGGGCTGAAACAGGCTGACTGGCAGCAGTTCACTGTATTTGCTTCTATAGCTTCCTCCTTCCCCGTGTTATTTTCCTAATGTTCTAGTTATTATTTACTCCAGTTTCCTTTAACATGGAACTCCCTGTCATTCTACCTAGGTGAGCCTTCAACAATATATATAGATCATATAAAAATAACAGGAATGTAGTAATTTGATAGGGAAAGCGGAGCCATGCCTCCTTAGCACCCAGTTTCTCTTTATTCCTGTGCATTCCCCAACAGGGAGCAGAGAAGACAGGAGCAGTCTCAGGCAGGAGCGAGTGCATCAGGACAAAGGGGAAGATAGGCTCCTGAGCTGAGGAGGTGTGGAGAAGACCCTCACTGTTCATTGTTGTGCCTGAGAAATAAATCAAGTGGTACTTCAGGGGGTAAAAAAAGCACCACGGCCTGATAATCTGAAGTATGTTGTCACAAGTTCAGTGACGGCATGCAAAGAGTAGCCACACACCTAAACAGCTTTTGAGATGGGATATTAAACACTAATTTTACCATCTATGAGGTTAGTCCCTATTCAGGTAAATAAAGGTCACCTTTCAGGGTTTTTTGTCCCCGGTGACCTGGGGTTCACTATGTAACCTGACCCAGTAAAGCTAATTAGTATGACGGTCTTTTCACCAACCTCTGATTAATATTTACAGCAAAATGACACTTTCTAGTTCCAGAGCCTCAGGACATAAAAAGCAAAAGTATGAGGCGGGTTGAAATTAAAAGCCAATGACAGCAGTCTCTGTAGAATCTACTCAACAGCCTGCACTACTCTTGCGTTTCTTCTGAGGTAAGCCAGCTTTACCATATCATCACTGAGGGCCTCTTCTTTCTTTTTTTCTTGCCTCTTCTTACTGTCTGCTACTTGGTTTTTGTTTTGTGAAAACTGAAGATGGGCAATGGCAGGTTGCTGTGCAGGTAGAAGTCAAGCTTGACAGGACACAGCACCCAAAGGTTTATTTAAGATTTTGGTAAAAATTGCAGAGTCTGGGCTAAGCCTAGGTTAAATAAGTACATCTTCTTGATTCCTGCTATTAAATAAATCAAAACAAATGATTCCTCAGAGAAGAAAGAAGCACAGAAAAACACAGCAGTGAGGAAGGATCAGGCAGCTCTTTGAAGGGTCGTTATGCCATAATGAATGCTTCCCAAGCTCCCCAACTGCACCAGAGGGCGCGTGGGTGGCTATGCAAATCAGACGGCGTGCTCAGCTTCTCCTTCTGCATGTGAGAGTGGAAGATTTCCACCCTGTCACCTCTCCGTCCTGCTCGTGGGGACTCCACATGGACCTTTCGCACTGTTCTTGGTCCCCCTGTGAAGTTTGTGGGTTGCTCTGACAGCAAGGGTAGCTTGAAGCACCTTCACCAATCTGAAGTCCCTTTCAAAACCTTGAACTTCAGGGCCAAAAACATGGCTATGGAAGAGCTCGAGGATTTTGAACCTGTGTTGAATTTGATAGCATGATGTAAGGGATTGCTACAAGTAACCGGGAAGTTATGCTAGACCCAAGATAAAACAGAAGAGAGAAAAAAGGACAAAATGGGTCTGAACCAGTTAGGACATACAACATCATGGGATCAGTTCCTAATAGTGGAAATGTCATTAGATATACTACTAGGAAAAATGGATGACTGAAATTAATGAGATCTGCTTTTAGTATCTGATACATACAAAATGAAAAGCTATTTACAAGTTGATCTTAAAAATAATAATAATTAAAAATAATACAGCTTAGATGCTGATTTCCAGTTCCTATCTCTCCTCTTCCATCTGGACAGAAGACTGACTGGAAGCTAGAAAACTCAAACATTGCTATTAATAAAACAACCAGCCCCTAGAAGACACTGATAGACACTAGAGAGGATGCTCAATAGAAGAGGATCTAATAAGGGGAAAGTCCCAACTATCTTTTTCAAATTAAAACTCAAGATTAAACCTCTAGCTATCCTTCCTCAGGTTAAAATGATAAACAGTCTTATTCTTTTACCCAGCTTTACAGCTTCTTTCCTCATGTATGATACCTTTATTACACTAGTCTCACATCTCTCTTGAATAGCAATTGCCAATATTGCATAATTTTGCTGAATTGGAGTGTGGTTGATCTTTCTGTATATTATCTCCATCTCAAAATACTTGTTTTCTTGCCCCCATTATTCTTATGAGAAGGTTGTTTAACCACTTTGCTCCCCCACAGAAGACTCCATCTCATTTCCATCTTACATCTATTCCTGTCAATCTTATACACAGTTGTTGCCTCAGTATTGTCCCTTTGCTTAAATAGCATTTCCCTGTCCTCCTGTTTGTAAAAATGTGCGACAATCTCCCTTAACCGTCATTTGCTCTGCTAAAGACATTGAGCTCCTTTCTGCCATGTTTCACAAAGGCATGCACCTTGCTGGTGGTTCAGATTCAACCCCCCTTTTTCTAATACCAAAGGACCTTTCTTTTTCTCTGGTATTTTGTTTCCAGTAAACATGACCTTATGTTTTCTGGCCAAAGTTCCTGTCATTGACATCTCGGCAGATGACCTTCATTCTGACTGTAAATGTAATCCTAGTTGTAATGCAGTCATCCCCAAAATAATCCAGTGCTTCTGAGATGATGTTGTGATCCTCATCTGTACTGATGATGCTTCCCCTCCTTGTGATATGAGTAAATTTAATTAACAAAATAGTAAATGCTGCATCATGTGTGTTCCTGTATGTGCATGCCTTTGGGTGTGTATACATGTTCGCTTGTATGTACACACAGAGAAAAAAAATAAGACCTTTTATTTAAAAAAAATGCAAGAATTTCTAGTGTACGAATCCAGAATGGAATTTTTTCAGTGGAGTTCATAAATTAGACAGCATAGTCCTATGGAATCTCATACTGAGCTATCTGACTCCCTTACTGTAAAGAAAAGAAATGACTGGAGCAATTTCTTTTGTATTTATAACTTCAGCCCATTATTTGTAAGAACCAGATTTGCCTGGACCAATTGAACTAAAGATGAGTTTGGATCATTAAATGAGATGTTGCATCCTTAATAATTTTCTCATATTTTCTTGATAAGAGTAACCTGTAAAATTTCATGGTGTGAGGAAATGAACAGTGTCTAACTGCTTTTCCTGCCAGCAGAACTGGTGCATGGTTACCTTGGAGAGCAGGGAACAATTGTCACTTCTTGCTCAGTTGATGGATAAGATGTAAAGTTAAATTTCAAGGTGGAGAAGCACTCAAGAGGTTGCTCAGGCTCCCTTAATACATGACATGTCTTTGACACCACTGCATAGGGGCTTCTGTACTTCTTATACAGCAGAGTAGATGAATGCATTAAATGCTTAAAATATTTATTGGTTCTGGGAAAGGATACAACATGACAAGATTTTTTTACAATGCTACCACATAAGAAAATTGAAACTGTATTTTTCCCTCACTCAGAAGCATTATGCAACTGACAAATTTTCTTTGAAGAATTAAACTACAGAAATGCTCTGGCAATTGAAATTTTCAGGTTTGAAGTATCAGTTGGCATTTATTTGTGTGAATCGAGGAAACAATATTGCTAGCCATTATCTCTTTAGTAAATTCCAGTTTGATGTGAGACACTAGGTAAGATTTAACAAGAAATGTCAATTTAACTACATCAAACTAGATGACAAGAGACTTCCCTGTCAGAAGAGGAATTTAAGTTTTGTGTATGTGGAAAGGGGGTGGTGGAGCTGGTCTTGCTGCATGCTGTGTGCACTAACCTGGTGTTTAATTATTTAAGTGAAAGGTGCTGAATGTGTAGCTGAAGATATTCGTGATAGCAGCAGAGTAAGTGCAAGGTGACCTCTGCAAGTGCAGCTCCAGCGCACTTACTTCAGCAGTGACCTGGGACCTGGGACACTCCTGGTGACTGGTGGTTCAGTCTCCACATTCACTTAACCATCCACCTCTGCTAACGTGGTACCAAAGGTGGGACAGTTGATGCTTCTTATCAGTGCACATGGAACATTGTGTTTGTTGTCACCATGTGCAGGCATCACATCCAACCCCAGATGTGCTTCAACTGTGGAAGAGACATTACCCATCTCATGAGTCATCACATTCCCCATCCTGGGCTGGAAGAAACACACAGCCTAGTGCCAGGGCTGTACAGCAGAGCTGCAGGGCAGCAATGGAGGTGCTACACTGGCTGATGGAAAGTGAATACATCAGAGGTGAGGGTCAGGTCAGGATGCCCTGGGCTTTAAACAGGAAAGTATCAAGAGAGCAGTATAAATTGCTGTGAAGTTTTTATCCACACCAAACTGTAATTTCGGTGAAGCAGTTTCATTTTTCCAGTGCAGCAAATTATGTTTTGTGTGTTTGCGTGCATGGATGTGTAAACGCAATTGCAAGCGATCATCAGAGACTCTAGGAAGTCATAAATCAGAAAAAAGTATTACTGACACTTAATCAGCCTTTGTAATATGCCCTATAGCTTCACTAATAAATTATTTCTAACTGGAAAATGGAAATTCCTTGCATGAACCTGTTGTACTCTGTAGGTTAGAAGTTGCCACCTGCTGACTGCAGGTGTATCAGTTCATGGAGGGTTAAAAACATGGGTATCTGGCATGACCTTGCTCTGCACTCTGCTTCTCCATCTCCTTCACAATGGAAGATGGAAGGATGTATAGCACATCCTAGGACTCTGAATTTAGTCCTGTGGCCTCACAAACATACCTCATATCACCCCTTTCACAAACTTATCCTGATCCATCCTAGAGCCAGTCAGATTTCTTGCTCCCAGTGTTTCTACTGAAAGTTTGTTGTAGAAGGTCACTTCTCAGATGGCTAGAAACCTCCTTCTGATTTTCAGCCTGTGGGTATTTATGGACATTTGATGTCCTTTGCTCTCCTTCTAACACATCATTTAGCTTAAATAGCACCTCTCCTTTCCCAGTACTTCTAAGTGGCAGCTCTAGTCCATTTTAGCCTTTATTTACTAAACTAGACAAGTTGTATTAGCCTCCACTCCCCAAAAGGTCTCCCATCCCCTAGTGCTGGCAGTTGTCTTTCTGCATATCTCTTTCTGTTCTAACTCGTGTTCCTTGAAACACAGCAGCCAGAACTGTGTATGGATGTCATCTCCCCAAGGCCTTGTCTCACGGCATTGCTGCTCCTTAAACATTGTGGGTTTGTATTTGCTTTTCTTATGGGGCCATGCGGTAGTAGTAGCAGCACATTGTCATCCTCAGAGAGAACAGGGTATCTAAATCTTTCTCCTGTTATACCATTTCCAGCTGATGAGCTCCCCATTTTTAGATGAAGCTTGTATAGTTTCCAAGTTCCTGATCTTGCATTTGGATTGTTAAATTTAACCCTGTTTTATAGTCTCAATCTCAGTTTCTTTCAGGTTTTTTTCCCTCTGAAAACTCTGATTGACATTCATTCCACAACCCTGCTTTCTGTGCCATGGTAAGGGAATGAATTGATATCTGCTCTGAAATGTATTGATAAGAGGCTACGTTGGTGAATCTCTGCACCTGTAGTTCTCTTTCACAGAAATATGTTGTTTTATCTCTCTTTTGACTAGTTTAATGCATATCTTAAAATTTGACTTGCTCCTGTTTTCACCATTCTAATTAATAGTATCTCATGTGGCACAATATTAAATAATAGGTAAATAATACATTTTACTGAGATACAGTTCAGATTTAATCAAGCTTCTTTTTAGAAAAATCTAATGCTTTACTAAAACAGGATAATGGGTCATCCTGTTGTGATTCACCTTTCCAAAGTTTCTGTTGCACTATCTTTTGCCTAAAGACTTTTGTAATACTAAAGTGAGTCTAACAGTCTTGTTCAAGTCTTTTTTCTTCTGTCCTCAAATACAGACTCTATGCATGCTATTCTGCAGTCAACCAGCATTACTATAACTGGAAAGATTTATAAAAATGTTCTTGCTCTTGAACCTGCAATTTTATGTGCCAGGTCTTTTACTGCTCTGGGTGACATCGACTGCCCCCCCTCTCTGCCTCAGCTTGAATACATTAAGTGATTTAAGTTTTATTTCAGTCCCAGCTCTGGTGAGCTCTCTTCCCAATTCTTAATTTCCATTAGCCATCCTGTTCTTACCTCCCTGCTCAACATTTTTCTACTGAAATTACAGCAAACTATTTAAATTTGAAGTCATACTTCCCTGGCCTCTCCCTTCTCTGACTGCAAAGCAAGCCCACTATCTCACCCTTCTCCCCTTGTTATTTATATGACTAATTAACTTTTCATAGTTTGCTCCTGAATTTTGAGCTCCAAGAGGTACTTTTCCTGGTAGTTTTTTCATATTTTGGGTGTTCTTTGCTTACTCCTAATAGCTTTTTGAGAACAGCAGCTTAAGCAGCCATTTCTAAAGTCTTTCCAGCATGTTTTTTCCTTCTCTTCTCAGTTACAATAGTTTTTGTATCTTTTACTTAAGAGTATTCCTGGATTCCACATGTTCAATTTCTTCAGCACTTCAGAATTCATCAGCAGCTTGTTTAGTTTCTATTACATTTTTCCTTTTTAAACAGACAATGTTCTAGACCCATTTTGGTTTAACCATCCATTTTATTTAAGCTAAATCTTCTCATGTTCAGTCAATCTGAGTTTTTCTTCTATGATTGATTGTTCTGTACTTTTCTGAGTACCTACCAGACCCACATCTGATATGGTATTATCTTTAGTAGTTTTGGTGATCATTTGGCAAGACATTTGTCAAACATCTTGTCCAAGAATAAGTAAGCCGTAACATTAGTTGTTGCATTTATTATTACCTCTGGGAGGTCAATGACACAGCAGTGATACATCCCTGGTAGTGTTTATCTCTATAATAACATTATAGATATATTAATCCATTTCTAAGTCAAATATGGTAGCTGACAACAAGTATTATTCTGGGGAAAAGTTTTTAATTTGATACTTCAATATAAATAAAAGTTTCACAAGCTGCTCAACTCTTTCTCAACATCTCCATGTAGCAGTTCAGACAAACTCAGTGCTTTCACAGACAATAATGCCTCTCTGACCAATGTTCACACCCTTATTTCTCTATTTCTTTTCTGCACACTGTCCATCCATTGAGGAGTCTTGGCCTACTGTAACATCTTTCATATTTTCCTTTTTTTTTTTTTTAACCTGATTTCCTGATCACTGTATGTCAAAACCCAAAGAGAAGATTGTCTCTCTCCTGCCTTTCTTGCATTACAAGTCTTTTAAAACAGACATGGATTTTCAGCCAAATTTCAGCTGCCTTACAAATGAGAAGATGAGCTATCCAACTGAGCATCCAGTAGGCTCTTCAGGAGCTGCTATATAAATAAATAAATAACTAGCATAACAATTGCTCCTAATGCCACATCATAGATGTCATTGGGTGCTCAATAAGCTAAAAACTTCTTAACTTAATTTTACAGTCTTATTCCTTGCTTAAATGTCACACGATGACACTACTAATATAAAAAGGCTTGTCAGAAACAGTTATAATTAGATAACATCAGACATATTATAATATTTCTGTCTAAAATGCTCATGCAGAATGCCAGTACAGATCCACCCTAGAACAGACTGCCTTTCTATGCTACATGGCAGATTATATGAAATATACAGTCATCATTATACCATGCCACATTCAAAAAATATTGTCATCACAATGGCAAATAAATTATAATTTTACTATTTTATTGTACCAATTGTGCAAATAAAATAAAACCTTTTCAGTTTTCTAGTGATCTCTTTGACTTTTGAAATCACATAATCTTGACATAAATAATGTTTCATTATCCTCTAACAAAGGCACCTAGGAAATTAATCTACAGCATTAGGACTCTGAAAGACAAGCTCTGGAAAATATTCGTGCAGAGGTCTTTGAAGTTACTAGCACAGCTGTCTTTTTAGCTTTGCAGTTGGAAGCTAGCTTCTCAGAAGCAGAGTGGGTAGGAAAGAACATGTCCTCCTACTTTGGCTGCTCCAGGGCGTGTACCTGTGTGTTTGCATGATCCGCTGAAAGAAGTGCATTAAGTCAAGCATTTCTTTCTGCCAGCCCTGCTATGCAAGGTGTGTTGCTTGGTAGGGAGTGACAGCAAACAGCTGATGAACTCGTAACATCATTAGCTGCTGCAGTTTTCACCTGAGTGCCCATATCTGATTCCCAACGCTCACAGGCGCTAGATGAGGACTCACATTTAAAGTGTGGAAGTCTTTACAATTTACAGACCTGCTAGGCATGTTTTGATTTTGAAGACAGCTGATATTTTGTTTATTTACATGAATGGTTTAATTTCTGTTCTGATCCTATTAAGAGCTCTTTCTGTGTATTACTAGTACTGTCCTCATATGGTTTGTTTAATGATGATAGAGAGCCGAGCAGACAAATAGGATCTAAGAGACAGAAACAAAACAGACAGTGGATTTTGAAAGACAGAGACAGCTCTTAAATATTTTCCCCTATCTCTCTAGAAAATGTTAGTATGGAAAGAAATGTCTGTATGTCTGCCAAATGTAAGACAACTGCCTTTCTTTCCATATAAAGTATTTTCTAAGATTCGATCCTGAAAATTCACAGTCGTCATCTTCTGAATACATCCTGTCTCACATCCCTTTCTGTATCTATTCCTGTTCAAATCCTGTATCAAGGAAAAATACTATTCATCACCAACTGCATTCTTTTGGCACGTATGCTGGTACTAAAGAATGGTAGAGCAGCCTCTGTATAGCTTCTAACAGAGAATATTAATTCAGAAAGGGAATGGCTACTGCACCATTATTTCTGAATGAATATCTTTCTTTCCTATCAGTCTTTGGAGACGAAGAAGTCATATAGTTCTCAATATGAGTGCATTTATCAGGCTATTTTAATTAATTTTCTGGCAGCTACCAGCTTATTGTTATGTTGCAAGTATTGCATGCCTCGCCTATTCTATGTTGTTGCTGAGAGCATGTCTGTATGTAGTGCCTGTTCCTTAAAAAGAAATCCAGAGCTGAGGCAATCTCTAAGAGCATCCCTGGGACTGGAGTTGCACTGGGCATTGGGAGTGCATGAGACCCTCCAGAACATGAAGTTGCGAGAGCAGCCTCCTCCCCCCCTCTCAGGCTGTGCTCCCAGCTCTTCTGTGGCCGTGGCGGTGGTAGAAGAGCTGTGGGCACAGCTCGAGAGTAGGAGAGCAGGCTGCTTTCCCTCCTTGCATAACTCCAGGTATGGTGGATGAAATAGTATCTCAGGGTTGCAGCTGAGCCTGGATTGAGTTGTTTGATTTGTAGTTCTGGTGTATAATTGTAGGTCAGCCACTTTTGACCTTTTTTAATGTCTGTGCAGGGAACTGTGGGCAACAAGGGCAGAGATCTCTGGTGATCACACTGTGGTCAGTTGGGAAGAGGGGAGACATCCGACATCCCCCAGATCGCTGACTGGTGGCCCTTCCATGCCTGCAGGTCAGATACCCTGAGTGCACCCTGTTGCATCCCTCTTGCTGGGACCCCACAGATGAGGTGGGGTTTTCTTCTCACACAGCCTCATGAGCCAGAGGTGTGTATATGGAGAAGTACAGCTTTTTATGTGTGTTGAGCCTACGTATCTCCAAAATTGACAGACAACAGCTTTAAATTAGGTGTATTCGTTCAGGACCCTTGACTGTTGAAGTTCACACAGACTGCTGCTCATCACATAGCAGGTAATGCATGGCACCTGAATGTACAACTTACCTGGTAGAAGGAGGAGACAGTTAGTTACTGAAATAGTGTCCTACAATGGTATATAGAAAGGACAAAGAGCTGGGTTAAGTCTCCAAATTTCCAGAAGGATTCTACCAGCAACCAGTTTTCTAGATCCTGATCAGTGTCACCTTCCCAGTCTCTCTACTTAAATAAGACTAGAAAGGAGGAATATCAATGAAGTGCTTCCTGAAATGAAACCGTAAGAAGAGCCATGGCTTGAGCAGCAGCTGGCATTTAAAAATGTGATATACTTATTAGCTCTTTCTGCAACTCCTTACATCTTCTGTAAAAATAGACGTTGCCACTCATCCCTTAGGGCTTGTATACAGCACCACACAGAATCTGTTTTTAGTTAAAGTGTTGCAACTTCTCTACTTTTTTTTATAAGAAAGTCTTTAAATGTGCTAAATGCATTTAACTTGTACCTGTAAATTCTCCAGTGCAAGATGGACAAAGATACACAAGGTTTCAACTGATAATCGATGTCTACATATTTATGTATGATGAATGGTGTAACTTTGTATCAGATAAATTAAGCTAATGTGTCTTTATGCAATACAAATTATACCTTTAGTCACAATAGCACAACTATATATAGGGATGAGATCAGATAAAGAACGGATAAATGAAATGTATTTCGGTTTCTAAAAAGCTTGCTGCCATCCATTGCAAGAGCCTGCTAGGAAGTGTAAATAATTGCAGAGGAAAAGACAATGTTCTCTTATGGTTTAGAAACTGGCAGAGTAGACAGAGATGAATGGAGATAAAGTCATTTCCCAATATGAAAGGAGCAAGCATGAGGATACTATGACTGGTATCATGACATGACTTGTCTCGTTTTCTTCTTCGTACTGTAGGGATCATTTTGAGCCCTGCTTTGGCAGAGATAAATCCTTGCAAAAACTTGGGCTAGAGGTGGAACTTGAATATCAGATTCTGTCTCTTCCAGTGTCTCTCTCCCTTTGCCAATTGTCTCTTTTTTCATTTTACTACTGAAAAAAAAAGGTGCATTTCCAACCAAAGTTTCTTTAAAAAAATCCAACAGGTTCTGTGAGTAATAAACATGGATGACAGCCAAGTGGGGGAAGGAACAAAGACTTTCACTGCCCTGCTGACCTGAATACCCCTTCTGCTGCTGCAAGCAGGGCTCCTGCCGGTCCGGCCTGTATCACCAAAAGTCAAACACCGACTTGCAGTGGAGCCTGTCCTTGCGGACTGCCCAAAACCACCCGGTCACTTATTCCAACTCCGAGCCTGGGTGCAGGCTGCAGCCGCTTTTTGTCTGTGGAAGAGGAGGGAAGGGGGAGGAAGGGACTTACTCTCATATTCTCCCTTCCTCAACTTGCACTGTGCTGTTGCTCCACGCTTTCCCTGCTCCCAAACAGAGCAGCTCTGCAGAGGGTGCAGCCAGTGCCACAGCATGGCCATGCAGCAGGCAAGGGGCGGCTGTGCCAATGCATCTCCACAGCTCTGCCGCTCCACAGGGACGTCGGGTGGGTGTCAGGGGCCCTGGGCTTTCTCGAGTGCACAGCGCTAGCTGAAACCACATTGGGGAGGACCACAGAGAGAAACTCCACGAGTGAGTAAACAGCTCAGATAACCTGATACTAGAAAAGAACAAATAATTTGTAATGAATAATGTATTGATGATTTTAATCTCTTTCTGATTACAAATTGTCCAAAACCAAGTCACAGTTTATCAAATATTCACTTTTCAAAACACTAAATTACTGTGAATAATTCATGAGGTACAACTTGTTCCTGTGTTACTTGTTTTAAATATTTAATACCCAAAATATGAGTTGTTTTGATTGAATGCATACGCCATGCGATCAGCTCTCTGATGGCCATGCATCATCCCACGGACACGAGTCAGATGTGCGGTGGGGATGCTGATGACGGTGCACTCGGGGAGCTTTCTGGAGGATTTCCTCTCCAGCTTGTCCTCCAGTGTAGCAGCTTTCCTGCATGCACCCAGTGAAAAATACAGAGGGGATGGAAACAAATCCAGGCAGCCATATCCACGTCACAGCAGAGTTATTAGCTGCTTTCCTTGGTGTACAAGTTGGGGACATACTTAGCTTTTTGCTGTCAGTTTGTTCTGGTCTTTATGAGAACATTCAAAAGCTTCTCCAATGCAAAGTGAAAACAGCTTGAATCACATACACCCCTCCTTTATAAACCTTGCATTACTGTGTTTTCCACAGATGCTGAAATTAAGCACACCTGTCTCTCCTCCTCTTTCCCCCTGTTCAACAGTCGCATCACTTAGGCCCTTCACTCAGGAGTCCCTGGGAACAATGCTAATGACTCAACCCGTCCCCTGAGCACCTCAAGCTGGAATTCATCATGCCACATGATTTGAAGACATTTAACTTTTCCTTGTACTCTGTAAGCTTATCTGAGGCAGACATTTTGCTCCTTTTCTTGCTAGTGTCATTTGTTCCATCTACCTGCTCACAACTACCATTTTTGTAAAGCTTTCCCAGATCTCTGAAGCTGTATCACAAATACTCTTCTCTCAGTCTCTCATGCTGGAACCGTTTCACTCCTATAAATAAGAAAACATTTACCAGAGCTGGACCTTAAACAAGAACCTGCCAAAAGGCTATCTCTCACATAAGTCAGCAGATCATGAGATCTCTTCTGCATCCCAGTGAAAATATTTTTGTTGGAGCATTCCTGATCTATCTTTCATACTGGGTACTTCACTTTCTACAGCCTGGCTTCTGGAGAATACCATGTCTCCTTTTCTTTTATTCTGCCTAAAACAGGGAGAAATTACTGCCCTCTGCACAAGTTGCATTAACAGAATGGGAAAAGGGAATTGGACAGGCTAATTCTACAAAAGCTAAACTAAAGATACATCTGCATATGTCTGTAATAGCAAATCATATGGCAGGTAAGGGAGGTTTTTCAGAAACTCTTGCTGTAACTGGATTTCTCAGCTGTGGGGTGAATCAGTCCCAAGGAGATATTTTTCTTCTCTCAATTTGGAGAATTTTGCTACATCTTATGCATTGTAGTGGGTTCCATATGTGTGCCCATCTTGATTCATTGCATCATCTGAGGATGAAGACTTATCCAAACCAGAGGATGCGGGAGTGTGGGATTTTTCTGGTGGGCATCATCAGGCTGTTCAGACTGGTTAAAGAATGCAGGGGGTGGGGAAGACTCCCAGACCTGCAAGTCCAGTTATTTCAGGCATCAATATTATACAGCTTGCTTGTGGCCCTGTAGAAGGATTAGGTAAGATATTTGCATCTACTGTGTGTTCTGCACAGCAGTGTTTATTTCAAACATTCTCCCTGTTTTGCAGATAGGAAGACAGAGATACACAGTTTCACACCAGCGTGCAAATCTGTACTCAAACTTCTGAATAAACAATCTGATGTTCAGAGGTATTCTGTGTTTCTCAGATGCCACAGATTTAATATCACTGAAAATTAAATGCATTAACTGTTGGCCTCTGTGTTTAAAAACATTGATCCTAGCCATCCATCCCTTCAGATTACACTTCGGACAGAGAATTTGCCAAAAGCCATGAGGCCAGTAATAGGCAGAGCTGAGAATAGAAAAGAGCCTCCCAGCTCACTGCCTTTTCCCCCCAGTTTCATTTGGTGTTATGCAAGGAAGACAAGTGAGTTATCTGTGTCTTATTTAGTGTTCTGCGTCTGCAGGATGCACTGATCTCATCTCAGGTTGCACAGGAACTCCTGTATTTTTGGCCTCAATTTATGGATTGCGAAAGTGAGGCAGAACTGTCTTCTGGGGGGAAAAAAAAGGCAATTTTTTTTTTTTTTTTTAGCATCTTTACTTTCCTGTCTCTCCTTTGCTGGCTCCTAAGAGCTAGAGATTCACCAGCCTCTTTTTACAAAATGAAACCACCAACAGTTTCTGCTATGATATAAAACTGCTGGTGACTACACAGTTTGAGTGAGAACCAAAAGGTTTGAGCTCTAAATTTTTTAGGATTTTCTTTTATTTTCCACACAATCTGATAAAAAAAAATAAAGTTGTTGTCACACTCTCACATCCTAGTTTTACCCCATTATCATCACTCTCTCCAGCAAATCTGGAAACTTCTATATATAAGCTTGCTAGTGTATACAATAAGGTAGGTACCCAATTTAACAATGCTTTCCCATGTGCTATCAATCTGCTTCAAAGAAATTGTTTTTGTTTCAGGGGACACGGCTGCTCACCTTCCAGGAGAAACTAATTTTAACCTAATCACTAAAATTTGCATGTAAAGTACCTATTGCAATTAAAGTATCCAATATTGCTAAAGGGAAAAGACTTTTGGGCCTGAGGTTTTGAGATTCTTCAAAGGCAGCAGAAAAAAATGCCTTAATCCTGCTTTCCTCAGGGGAAACAGTGGTGGGAGGGGGAGAAAGGAGAAATAGATTCTCATATAATATGAGGGGAGTAGGAGAGGGTGCATGTGTCTTCAGTGAGGGGTGTTTCATGAGGCACATGTCATATGTGAACAACTCTCTCACAGTAACATTTTTTATATTGGAAAATCAAACCTAATAGACTTGCTGCACTTCAATCTCTCTACAGATAAGATGATAAAAAAATTCATCATGCTTGTGCCCAGGATATTGCCAGCCTGCTGTTCTTGAGTGGTTCTCCACATCAGCTGCCATTCAAGGAGCAGCCAGACCTACCGTCTCCACTGCCCAAGAGGCAGGAACACTGTATCAGAGCTGCAACCACAGGGAAAAGCTGGAATTTCAAATATTTTTGTTTCACTTGGCTTCAAAAATCGAATTTAAGGAAAACTGAAATAACATTTCAACTTCATTCTATATAATTTGATTTCGATAAGACCTGAATTATTTCATTTTAAAGAGGTGACAGTTTTCTCTTCGAGTTTGACTTTCCCCTTGCATTGTCTGTGTCATTGTGGCACATGCACTCATAGCCTTGCTGAAGGCGTGGGTTCCAACTGCCCCACGTTTTTAAATCAAAAACAATCCTACAGGAACATTTTAGACAAACTTTGCTAGACAGGAAAGGTATGTCCAAGTTCAAGCTCATGATTAAATGAAGAAGTTATCTGTACCAGTTTCTATCTGTGGCAGGAAAGCCTCAGTTTGCATGAGTGATTTTAACCTCTAACTTTGCCAGGAGACTGTTAGAAGCAATGTAAAAGAAGAAGAGCAATGTAAAAGATACTGTCAGTGTGACTCCTACCTGTGTATCTAACAGCGGAGAAATTATTTGTTGGGGAATACTCAGTACAGTTTGCAACTTGTCTCCTGACCAGCAGCAAAGAGGGCATTAAACCTTTAGAGCTGCCACGTTTGGGAAGATCAAGGGTGGAGCATTTGGCAGTAACTGGTTATGAAGCTTTGAGAAAGAGGACAAACATTACTGCAGATGACAGGGTAAAACAAGCTGTGTTCACAGGTGTTCCCAGGTGCTGGGATGTGATCACATGCAGAGCCAAGTCCTCATGATGGCTACAGCCCAGGGCAGCTGCCAGAGTCCCAGACCCCACACACTTCAGAGACCATTCCCTGCAGGTGATTTGCAGGCAGCCACCCAGTTTTGGTTTGCTCAGGTAGATGTGGGCTGTTGAGAGCCTGCTAGCCTCCATGCCAAGTTTATTCCCTGACATGAGCTGCTTCAAGAAACTCCCAGGGAGTGACAGCACTGTGAACCCTTTCTGATGTGCTGGAGGGAGCAGTGTCATACCCCTGGGTCTGCCTTTTCTGAACAGACAGGTTTTCTGGCCAAACACATACTATAATATCCTGGAAAATAAAGTTAAAATACACTGGAAAGGGAAGATCAGTACTTTGAGATATCTTCTTGGGAGACCAACATAAGGTTCTCTGCCTGGAAGATCGTCATCTTGGGAGCACCTTCATCAGAAAGGAGTTTCATCTCAGAAGTTGTCAGTTCATCAACCGACATCTGCTTTAGGACACATGCGCTCCCACATTGGTAGTGCTGATTTATCTCCTTTTCCTGCCAGGGGTCCTTAGGGTAGCTAATCTATCCGCACATACCTGTGTTTGGCCAGATTAATATCATCCCACACCTCTGACCTCACAGAAACCTGTGCAATGCTCACTTCTATAAGCTAATAGAAAAGAGGAAAGAAAATGACTACAGAAATTTTTGTTTATAAGCACAGAAGAAAGCAGTGTGTACAATGGTTGTTGCAGAGGACCTCTTTTAGTGTGCTGAGGACTGCCTGCTTAATATAGTTTATGTGGAAATGATTCAAAGCCCGTTTAAGTTAGTGGGAGATTTCAATTTTGAAAGGGTCTGGATTGAGGCCACAGGTGAGACTTACTAGGTAACTGGGCCAGAAAGAAAGATTAGGGTGGAAAAGGATATGTTCCTGAAGAGAGAGGAGAGAGATGCATGAAAGGCTGCTCCAGAGCACCAGACCATCCCAGGTAAGAGGCTCACGTCCAAAGCATGAGAAAACAACAGATGAGAAGGAAGGGAGCAGGGAAGCTGAAGGAGCAGAGCTTGGTCGTGGTGCTCCAGTGGAGATGGGAAGGACTTACTGTGGCCAGCCTGGGGGCTAGTGGGATCATTCACCACCTCCTTTGTCAAAAAAGGCCAATGAAATTCTGGAGGGATGTGGTTAGCTATCACTTTCCTCCACATTCCCCAAATCCCATCTAACCTCACTGAGTTGTACAGGTGGGCTGGACCCAGGGGAAGAGAGGAAATCAGAACTCCTGGCAGACCATTTTTTCTGAATCTGCTGTTTTTCACGGGATGAACAGGTGCTCCATGCTCACACCCCTGCATGTGACGCCTTCACCTGATCATCACTGCCCTACTGCAGATCCCATGGTTTACAGGATTTTAAGGGATTGGGTTTGCTTCATGAGAGTCAAAAATGCTTAACCTCCATGCCCTGAATGGCTTAATGAGGTGGCTTGTCTGCAAATCAGTCCTTCTTGTGTATCCTCCTGCTTATCTCATTTTCTTGAGTTGTACTTTAGGTAGGATAACACAAACTTGGTCAGGAAAACTTACGGTTTGTGCCCTGTGCACTGACGGCAGATGATGCTTCCTAATGGATTCAGTCTTCCTTCACAGCAGGGTCAGTAGTAAAAAAAAATCAATTCTATCATGAATTACATATAAACCTTTAGTTAACACCAGTTTGCTTAGAGCAGGATGCTGGACAGAGAATTGCAAATTTGGCCAACCTGAAAAAGGTAGGTTAATAACTATTAGAACAGCTGTCCCTAGAGCCTGCTTCTGCATGCATGGAGGGAAGTGACTGTCTCATTTTTAAGGAAAAGGGCATGAGGAAGAAGCAGAATTTAATAATTTTGTGACAAGTCTTAAGGCAGGCATGAGACAGCAAGAGGCTGATCGTGATGTTTTCATTTCACAGGGAAATGGAAACTTCCTTGGTGTCCTAACCCAAAATATTGAGGTTTCATCCGGTTGAGGTGGTATCTACCTCTTTAACAGGACTGTGACTCAGAGAGCAGGGATAACTGCTTCTTATTGTGTGTAGGACTATAATCCTTCTCAATTATCAAAGACATAAATTACTATTATTTCCTTACCAGATCGAACATCTTCCTTAAATATGTGAAAGAAAAATTGTAGGTTGTCTAGTGGATTTTCCTCTTGGAAAAACTGCCTATTCTTAATATACAAGTTCAATGAAAGTTCATAAGTTTATCAGTGCAAAGACTGTATTTTAAAAATGTATCTGCTAGCTTCTCAGCTCATATTTTGATACTCTCAATTAAGAGACATTTTTGTACTGTCTTCATGTGAAAGTAATCAAACAAATTTTTTCACAGGCCTATCACAGGATCTATTGACCATAATCAAACTACAGACAGCTTTAGTTTTGGAGGGCTCCTGTGTAGGACAATTTGTCAATCAGCAGAGCAAACCAATGCTGACTGTTGCAGGATGCTGTTTTCCTTGGTCAGTGTAACTCTATCAGGTTTCACCCTATGAATACCTGCCTTGAGACAATGCTCAAGGAATTTACAGGTAAGTCACGTATTTTTTGCAGGTAAATCAGATGTTTTCACACTTCCTGTGCTCAGTGACCCTCATCCACAAGGTAATACAAGGGTCTCAGCAGGTAGTCTCAGCGCTATTGGTATTACTGTTAACAACCTGTTCTGGAAAAGTGAGATGTGAGAGAGCAGGGAAGAACAAAGTGTCTATATGAAGTGGGTATAACAAAGAGTAGTTCAGAATTATTGATGTATCAGGTTATTCTTCATTCCTGGAAAATGTCAAAATAATTAACACAAAGCAGTTTTTAAACACCTAGGAGAAAACAAGGTGAATAGAAGCAAGCATAGATTTGCCAAGAATAAACAACATGAGTCAGTCTAACACCACCTGATAAACAATTTTCAGGCAGAGAAACAGGAGTGATCCAATATTTTGATTTTAGGGAGATTTTCATGCCAGTTCATATGACTTTTTCCTAACATGACTAAGCAAGAAGGACCTGGATGGGGCAACTTGTAAGATAGGGTAACATTATCTGGGTAACAAGAAACAGCTTTTTTGGGAAAAAAGTATACTTATTAAATGTTCAAAAGGCACCTCATTGGCACCGATCACAGATAATTTGAAAGAGAAAGGTAAAATTAAAAATTATCCTGACACTCAGGGAAGATGCTCTGAAACAGTAGAGTGTCAATAATGTAAAATGCAATTTACTATTCTTGGGAAGACTTCATCAAATAAACATAGAATAGAGATCAGCTGGCAAAATACAGGTTCTTCATGGAACCATTGGGGGACCATTGTGAGTCATGAGCTGAGGAAGAGGGAATACTTGAAAAACCAGCAGAAGTTACAGTAGTATAAATGTAAACTTAAGACGTGTGAGAAATCCTCCCTCTGTTCAGCCCCAGCGAGCCTGAACTGCATGCCCAGCTGCAGGGCTGAGTCCTGTGTTGGGTGATGTCTTCTGAAAAACACATGAGTCAACAGTAGAAAGTCCAGAGGGGACCACTAAAACTGATCAGGAGTCTAGAAAGGAAGTGAACAAACCATCTGAAGTTATTTTACCCTATATTACAGTGGACATAGGGAGGAATCAACCCTAATAAAGACAGCGATGGAAAAATACAGAAGGGGATGATTTGTTTTACACATCCATGGTGACCAAGATGAGTCTCAGGCTTAAGCTGGAGCAATTTCAATTCAGGTGAGACAGTAGGAAAAGCCTGCTACTGAGAAAGATAATGAATGGAGCAGAAAGGCTGAGTTATAAGGAAGGTCATCCCAGAAAAGGATGCATGCCTGTGCAACCTGTGCACTCTCTATGGGCTATTGACTGGTGGAATTGTGCACTTAGAGAGAGCAGAAAGTTATCACATAGTGCCAGCAGCTACTTCATAAACAAAAAACCAGCATAATTTCCATTTTAGGACTAATTATAGTTCTTCTTCCTTTGGCCTTACAGATCTCAACCTTGACAGGTTTTTCTAGTGCCAGGTCTAGCCTGTCAACAAAATCTGTGAAAAATCAGACACAATATCCTGAAATGGAATTTTAAAAAAAATATTTACTCGAAAGTCATAGAGAAGAGGTAAAAATGTTATTGGACTTCTTAAGCTGTGACTTAATACCTGGGATGAATATTTATTTGCTTACACAAGTTTTTTTTTTTGTTGAGAAGGACATTGACATGAAGATTACAGCACAATGGACGGCTGAAGGAAACCTACATTTTGGGGTGTTTTTGAGGAGGGGTTGGTCTTGTTTTGTTGTTTTTGAAGTAAACTTCTAGGTTTTAACCCTGCAAAAACAAAACTCAGAGTACAAATTGTACAGTTTGGAGGGACATCTGTAGAGGAGTCTTTATGAACTCTCTCAAGATACTCTTTCACAGCTCATCTGTAACCAACACCTTTTCTCAGGACAGAAGTCTGGAGTGAACTCAGCAGAGTCATGCTGCTGCAGACTTTGGATAAGTGAGAGGCGTGTGACTTGCATTTCTTTCTCTGACTCATAAGTCAATAGAAAAGATTTTAATGTGCTCGCAGTATATTGCTCCCCTAAACGGAGTGCAAATTACGTTACTTTCTATATGGCTACCCAACTGTGGAACACTCTTCAAAGTGACAATTATAAGTTAAAAAGAAATGCATTTTGAAATCAGTTTCTCAGTTTGAAGCACAGTAACTTGTCTCACCCTCCAGACTGGTACTAGAAACGTGTACAAAGTAGGCACTGTTCCCTGGTTCAGCATTGGTGTATGCTGAAATAAATACTGCCATTTAGTGTGGAAAAAAGTCCGTTCATTTTTGTCGTATGCAGTAACATGGAACAACATTATGTAGCAAGTTCATTGCCTCTGACCTCATGCTTGCTAAATGGCATCCATAAATACTGAAGATGCCTGTGACATATTTTTGGTATCTCAGATTACACATTTCTAGAGTTTAGGGAATGCCTGACCAGGGTTGAACTTCTCTGGCACATCATCTTTTTTCCAGAACGTATTGTTCTTGGATCTGTCCCAATAAATACACAGGGATGGTCCAGTGTTTCTGTGGACAGTCTTTTTCTTTTCCCTGAGCAGTTTTGTTTTGGATGCAAACTAATCCTTAATAATATTGTCATCTAAGCCTGTTTATTGTTTGGTGTTCATCCCTCAAGAAAAGCAAAGAATGTTGTAAAAATATCCAATCAATTCTAGTAGAATCTGATAATGGTCAACCAACCATTTGTTTTGGATACTTCTTAATCCTTTCTCTTAATTGTTATTCAGATTTTTCATGAAACGCCAAAACACACTGTAGAACACTCCTATTCTGTGTCCCTTACTAATTTATTACTATTTTTCTGAAGACACTGTCCTGTTATCCTTGAATATATTGAAAAACTCCCCATGGCTTCAATATCAGCAAATTACCCTAAGTGAATAATTTTGTCAGTTAGAAATAATTTATTTCTTAAAGGGCTTTATCCTGTGAGTTACTGAACGTCTGCTAACAAGGACTGACAACTTCCAGCTTCCACTGATGTCTGCAGGGGCTGAGAGCACTCAATAACTTGCAGTACTCCAACAAAATTAACCCAGAGAAATAATTTCAAACAAAGTGTAAAACACAAAGTAACATCTTATCTGGCATCTGGTTTTGTTTTTGTTTTTGTTTTTAGCACAGTATATAACCTGAATGTTGTGTGGAAATTATACCTTTTCACCTGTAACAACTTTTTCCAAAATTTAGACACATTTTTACACTGAGAAATGTTTGCCACATTCTGTTCATGCTCATAAGGTCGTGACTAAGACAAATAGATTTTAAAGAAACATTAGTGTGGGAGTATGTGGGAGCAATTTCATATAACTAGCTCATTTTTTTAGCAGACAGAATTTTAAAAGCTTGTTGAATTTTGTGCTTGATTCCATTAGAAGGGAATATAACAATGGTTCCTATAGAATATACATCCTTATAGAAGAGCGCAATTTAAGTTGGTATGAAATGGAATATATCATGGAAAGCTACTGAATAACGTCTGAGGAAAACAACTTTAAATCCTGACATTTAGAAGCATGGCAAATGGATGTTGATGGTGACAAGACTTTAAATAACTTTAAAAGGGTGTTAGACTTGGCCCAGTTTCTCCCTGAGTTAGTGACAGGATTCCCAGGGTATGTTAATGAGAACTGGATGAGGCACCAAATCCCAAAGTCTTTATTTGGTGTACCATAAATCCCCACTCTGGCACAACTCTGTGTCCTGGGCTGTCTGTGCGTTTGCCGAGACCCTGCCACCCCCACCGACCTCTGACAGGATGCTTCAGAGCCTTGTACCTAAGCCTAAGTAAGACTATTTTATGTGTATTTCAGCTGAAATAATAGATTTCTTTCGGGGAAGGTGAAGATAATATTTGGAAGCCATGAGTAAGACCTCATCCTGTGAGATTTCCACAGGAGAGAGGATGAGGAGTGATTGTAAGCGTGAATGCACCAGGAAGAAACAGGGCATCCAGCTGACGAGTTTAGGCCCTTTCAGAGAGTTTCATTGGTCATATGGGTATAATCTGATCCATAGACACACCTCTTGGTAACAGAGGAATAACTGCAAGCATAGGAACAAACAGCCCAATGTGTGGGCTCTTGAAGGACAGCAATAGATGAACTTCAGCAGATGACAGAGAGAGAAACAGGAGAGCCTTAGTGCGGGAGCCACGGAGAGGAGTCAAGATGTCCCAGGCTGAGGAAGGCCTATCAACAGACACGGAAATCAAAATATAAGAAAGTGCTTAGCAGAAAAAATTAAGAGGTTTTATATATCACCATCTTCTGTTGGATTCATCTCACCTTCCCCTCTCACAGCATCCTGTTGTGAAGGAGTAAATCTGAATTTGTGATGTGACAGTAATAGTTATCAGACTGCATTCAGTAGACTGAATATTACAGCCACAGGATAATGACTTTACTGGAGAATGAACTCAGGAGAAAAGCTGTTATTCTAGACCAAATATCTAAATAAATGACAAAAACAATTGAAACAGATCTGCAAATAGTTTTTTTTTTTTTTAACATGTGATCAGTTTTTCCATGACGAGGCCTTTTCTAACCCTTTAAATTGTATGAACTGGTTTTCTTAGGAGCCCTTGTGACAAGAAATCCAGTGCTAGGCACAGACTCAAAACCAGTAATTTTTCCATGGCTGCTGGTAAGGTCCTTTACAAACTAAATCCAATGTGCAGTGTCTTGCACATTCATCTTTATTTCTCAGTTGGACTTTCTCATTAACGTTCTCTTCCCTCCCATGTGCACAGTAACATCTCCAGCTTTCCTCAGCCTGGGACTTTCCTTGACAGCAGCAGTTGTAAAGGGGACATTCGAGATGCTCCTTTGCAGCCATCTGGAGAGGCTGGGGATGAAGGCCCATTGCGCTGTGCCCAGGGACTAGCTGTGCAGAGAAGCACATTCACTGGGCCCCCACCATGGCTAATGTGGCTTGGACACTGTTGTTTGTGCTGGGAAAATGAAAAGAAGGAGGGTGACACCAAGGTGACTCTTCCAAGCATGGTGCCTTGTCCCTCTTTTCCCTTGGGCATGAGCAGGGCAAGTAGGGTTGCAGTGTTAGTTTATAGACCCATTGAATAAATTTAACAAGGAAAAAATGGTTTGCTGTCTAGTGCAGTTATGTGCCACTGCCAAGTCCTGCTCTCCAGCTGTGGTTAAAGTTTTGCCCATGCAATCCGGAGATGCACTCAATCTGCGTTTACTGCAACACTCGCAGGTGTTGAACCCACCTGTGCTGCTTCTGCTTTCTGTGCACTCCCCGTGCCTTTGATTGGGATGCTTGCACTCACGCTGAGATCACTAAATAAGAATACCTGTCAGGAAATAATAAATATTTGCCAAGCAACCATGTTAATCACCTCATTTCAGTCTGATTGCATACTTACAGCAAAGTGACTGTGTGACGTGCCTGGCTTAGTATTCATGTGAAAAGTTGCACAAGACACTGGGAGAATGGAAAAGCCACCTGGGAAGACATGGGAAGCACTGCAGCATGGGAAGGATAGTGCACTGTGACCCCAGGAGTAGGTGGCAAGGGCTGCCAGTAAGCAGGTTTCCTCTGTGGAGTGGTTATGTTGGTGCACGTTGGCTTTCTTTGGTTAATTAGACAGATACTGCATCTTCATGCTCCTAGATGCTGGTGACTCACTTTAAAGGAAGGGCTGAGAAGTCATGAAAGGGACAGAATACAGAAAATCCACAGCAGGGTACTAGCTATGCTCTGGCTCCTCTGCATTCAACCAAAGTTAACTGAAGTTTTTTAATCCTCATGTTGAGCTTTTCCATCACACTTTCATTTCAAATGCAGGCTCGGTGTTTTGAAGGGCACTTTGTAATGGTTTTATCCAGATTCACATTATTTGCAATCCAGAGGGAAAACCTGCATTCTTTGCAAGGCAAGTAGAAAACATATCTGAACACAAATCAAAAGAATGATTACGGCAGGCATGCTCTGTACCCATTACCGAATCCCCAAGACTCTTTCTGTTTGTTTAGGCACTTTTTCTTCCGCTCCTTCTGGTTGGACTGGGTGTAAACTCAGCAATGAATAAGAATGGTTAAAATGGATAACATAAAAAGATGTGACATTCTTGAAAGATCCCATGTTTCAAACTTAAATTCAAGTGAAAGCTACCAAAGGAACACCTCCCAGTGGTCTCAAGTAGATCTTTCTTCAGCACATCAGAGGTTTGTGTATCCATCCATCATAGGGCGCTCTTCTGATCTCATTTCAATACCAGGCAAGCTCAGATTCACTGTGTAATGAAAAATGGCATTTGCACAAAGTGGAGAGAAAAAGTGTTGTTTCTACAGCACATTATGTTTTACATTGCTCATGAGACAGCATTTCATATCCCATTAAAAACCGTTATCTGTAACTTACTGTGCATGCTAGAAAAAGCGACATTGTGTCTTTAAAAAAGATGTCTCATTTCTGAAAACACTTTCTCTCTCACATTTCCCTACCCACAAAGTAACCTGTGTTTATAAGCATATCCACTCAACCCCCTAATAATGACCTAGGGTAAACATCTGACATGCGCTGCTTTCAGGCTCCTCTTTGTTTAGACATGAATTGTTCATTTTTATGTCTTTTGTACACTGCCTAAAGGAAAGACAAATGATACAAGGAATGTTTTATATTATCAGTTGTGGCAGAGGTTATGCCTGTGTTTATCTGATCCTCTTTTATTGCATTACAAATGGGAAGATAAACTGCTGGGCATACCATGGTCATTAATTTCAGGGCACATTTTCACATTGGATTTTTAATTTAAAATGTATCAGATGCAAGATAGCTAGTTGTCAAGGTTCCTAGTCATTCGCAAAACCTGTGGCAATCTCATGTAATAAAAAAATTCTTCCCAATATCAGCGCTCAACTCATTTTAAAATGTGTGTGCCTACTCTGTTTGCATTAGGAAACACCTATTCTCTTGCCTTCCCAGTTTCACAGTTCAGTCCGCTGTGGCCGTTTTGGAGCATCCCATCTCACCAAGCACACCCTCCACTGTCATCCACCAGTGCCAAACAAAACAGCAACACTGAAACCTGTTAAATGTGGGACTACACAGGGCAAAAGAGAAGGGGTAAAGAAAATAAAATAGCATGGTGGATGCATTGCTGTGAAAAACCTGTGTATCTGAGTGCACCCTCTGTGCTCGCCACAATTTTCTGTCTTTGGAGAGCTTAATAGAATCAATACAGAACTTTGAAGGGGAAAAAATAACACAAGACAGTATGTGTTTTTTTTGTTCTAGGCTTAAGATTTCTTTGCTACTTGACAGGACTCACTGCCATATACACTACTTACTTTATCTGAAAGTAGTTGAAGCTCCAAACATAAATCTACCAATGAAGCAACTTGCTACCCTGTTTTTCAGTTCCGGATCTTGCAAACAACTGCCTGTTTTTAGAGTTTTCTGAGAAAAAAACACTAGAAAAATGTTGACAGTGGAGTCTGTGCCTCAGCCTAGTATCACCCTGAGAGCTGAAGCACCAGCACAGCTGAGGGTGCCTAATGCTTCCTAGCAAAGGTACCAGTTTCCAGCCTCTCACGGCTTTGCTGGCTTTGTCTGGCATTTCTGTGCTTCATCCTCCATGAAGAAAAATAAATATTTTTTGAACTTTCAGCAAAAGGCGTTTGATGGGCTCTGAGAATGAAGGTAACAAACAAGAGGTGGTCTTGTTGAGAGCCCTGGATTTCGTATTTTTGATGGCCTCTAGCAGTCTAAACACTGCCAAAGAAGTCGCCCAGTGACTAGGCAGGTGTTTTTCCCTGCCTCATGGAGGACCCCCAGGAAGTGGCTGAATTATAAGGCTGGAGGCTGACCTGGTGCATGCTGAAAGGGTTAAGTGAGCTCTAGTCTGAACTTTTTCCCTCGCAGTCTTTGTATTTTTGAGAGGTGTTTTATACATGGCTGGGAGGATGATATTTCAGTCCTGTTCTAACACAGAGAAGTGAGGAATGGCTTTGTGGGGTGCCTTCCTGTGCTCAGTTGCCAGCAGGTGAAGAACAATCTTTGAAGATGCCTTTTTGCAACCAGGTCTTTGCAATAATCTTGACCACTACATTTCAAAGCTGGCAAAACCCTTGAGCGTGTGGCACCTCCAGGGGACCCCTTCCAAAGTGCAAGGAGTGATTCCCCCCCCACTATGGGATCACCTCACTCCTCCCCACCAAGAGAGGGGGAGGGATTACCTCATTTCTGACGCTACAGAAGCAATCAGTATTGTCTTTTCCATAGACATTGTGCTTTCCCTGCAAATGCTCTGAGCATCTCTTCTCCTGCTCCCCAACAGCCTCTGCATCTGGTCCCAGGGGAGGCAAAGGGCTGGGGGGTGGCAGAGACCTGGTGACCTGGGGCTCAGTGTGGCACAGCCACATGCTGTGTGTTCTGTGTGGGTGAGAGGACACAGCCGAGGTCTGCTAGGGGAGGTGTGGGGTGGGGTGTGAATGATTTCACTGGTTATTTTCTTGCTATAAGGATATAGCTCGCGCGGTGCAGCTGGGCTGCCTCACAGTAGATATAAGGTTTACTGGTTCCAGCTTGCGAGCATAGCAGGACGCTGGAGTTACACGAGGTGTAGACTCCAGGACACTACAAGACGTGGTGGATTTAGCCTTTTTGGATCTTTCTGTGACTGCACTGATCCTTGCCAGCCCAGCTGCACAGCTCTGTAGGAAGGGAAATGACAACAGGCTATTTGCAGGGCTGTATAATCTTATCCTCAACACCACTTCAGAATTACACTTCCTTGAGGGTTATATCCCACCCTTGATTGGGTCTAAATAGCTATAGCCAAGCTCATGGTCCTTGATAAAATAAATCTTACTTAGGGGCTAATATAAATGGGAAATAAACCACAAACCTCCACAGAGGGCACAAAACAGCAAGCAGGGTGGGAGAAAGAAGATTGAAGTAATTTTATTTAATACTACCAAAAGTGCAAGCAGGTGAAAGCAAAGTCAGTTACACTGTTTTCTTGCTGTTATTTCCCTGCTTCCAGTGAGCTGCATGGGCAAGCTGCTGTGCAGAGGAGAGGGGTGACTGTGGATAAGTAGGAAGACATGCGGGGGCTCAGGGATATCTGCAGAGAAGAAAGGGGGATGATATGAAGGAGTCAGAAGGGAAGAATTCTCATTTTGAAGTCCTTCTCTTCTTTTTATCGCATCCCTGTTTCTTGTCAGCAGGAGTATGCCAGCAATTTGCTGCTACGTGACACCCACATTGCAACAGAGCATTGCTGTACCCCAGCTGTCTGTCTGGCGCTAACAAAGGCCATGACAGCTGTTTAGTCACAGCAGTGTGAAGCACAGTGCCTGCTGACTGCCCAGATGTTGGACTCGCTGCCTGGACCAGTTTGGCATCCCATACTGAACTTCATGCTGTCCCGTCTTGACTTTCCCAGTAACTGTCTGGGCTTGCTGGGAGCCAGCTTGGATGTGCCTGAGCCACACGGCAGGCACAGGACCCACAGTAGACACAGCATGCCATGCTTGCCTCTAGAGAAAAGTCTGGGGCAAACCCAAAGGAAATAAATGTCTAAAATGAGGTTACTGCTGTAGTCGCTTCCTTCCAGCCCTTAACCCCCTTACTGTCCCCCAGGCTCCAAGGGTTTGCTCATGAATTAAAGTATCCCTGCTACTATAAACTCCTCCCCAAAAAGTGCTCTGGCTGGGACAGGGGTTCTGCTAAATTTGGCTACCAACATTTCCTCCTTGTACTCCCTCAACTGAAGTTCAGGCAGCGCAGTGACAGCTGGGCTGGTATTATCTCCAGCAGGCATCTAGAAAGCAGCAATTTCCCATCTGGAAAAACCCACTTCTTACCTGAACGTTGAGATGAAACTTCTTCAGTTTTGGGTGCCAACTCACACTAAAAAACTGCTTTTCTTTCCAAATCAAAGCTGAGCAAATAGTTAGTAGTGAATAATTTATTTGACCGTTGTTGCTGCATTCCCTTCCCTTCCCTCTCCTCTAGAAACCCAGAGTGCTGTCATTGCTAGCGATGTACTCCAGACCAACTCAGTGTCCTGTGGTGGGAGGCACGGACACAAGCCATTAATTTGTAGAGACAGAGCCGCTGTCACCTTCAGAGGTGAGTCACACCATATTAATTTTCAGAGTAATGCTGGTTCATGTGAGACTGAAGCTGGGTCCTCCTGGCAGCAAGAAGCAACCTTCTCCACACCCACCTCGTGCATCTCCTGCTCCCTCAGCTGCTGTTTAGCTGAACCAGGCAGGCTGTGTTTCCTGTCCTAAAGGGCTGGGTTGTAATGCTTTGCATCACTGCTGCATTCGTCACAAAGATGACCTCACTTTCACAGGAGAGGAGGCCAATCCCTGAGTAGAGTTGGTGTGTCAGTGTGGGTTTATAAAGCAAGCTGAGGTCCTTTGGCAGGAGAAGCACCACAGAAATGGAAGATCACCATCAGTATCACCATTAAGCACAGAAAGCAAGAAAATTAATATTTTCCCCCATATAATAAAATCACTCTTTTGTGGCAGAGTGTTGCAGCAGTTCTCACAAAGAACATTGCACTAATCAGTTTATTAACAGTCGCAGAAGCAAGCGGGCAATGAAGGGGCAGAGACTTTCTTTTGTCTCTTGCTTTATTGGGAGGAAGGAAAGGTAAAGGGGGAGAAAAAGGGAGATAAGAAAGTGCTGTCCTCTTACTGCAGTAGCTCTTCATTTATTAAAATGGAAAACACCTGGAATTTGTGGCAAAAAGGTGCCTGTGTCCATATACATCCTAAAGCATGGAGGTGAGGATGATAGCTCTCTTCTGTGTTTCCCCAGGGCAATAAAAAAGAGCAAGTTTCCTCCCAGCTGCCTGCATCAGACTGGCAAAGCACAGGAAAGGTGGGAGCACAGAGGAGAGTAACAGCGGCTTCCCTGGCTGGTACCTCCTCAGCCCCACATGCAGTGACCCAGGAGCTGAGGGAATTGGACTCTTTCTGTCAGATTCAGTGGGATTTGTGGTGGGCCCTACAAAAACACCTCAGAACACCAGATCCTGATTGTCTTGGGACTTGTTAGGCAAATGCACAGCAGAAAGTAGGAAAAAAAAAAAGTTTTTCTTCCTCCTTACTGTTTCTCTTCCCACTCTCAAATTTCTGAGCTTGACATATTTTTATTTTACCTTATACTGTAAATTATGACTGACAACACCATGTAAGAACGTGAGAAAAATAAAATAAAAATAAAAGATCACCCTAATGTCAAAACTCACTGATAAAAAAACATTTTAAAAATCTTTTTTTTCATTTATATGGATGAGAACACCAAGGAAATGGCAGCTATTAGCTGACGATAAATGTGTATGAATATATAAATGTATGTGACTGGGTAGCTGTTGAGTCATGTCTGAAGGGATTGCTCACCGCTAACACAGAAAAAAGACTGAAAATTGCTCTGATGATCTCTCACATAAATAAAAGCTATATAACTGAAAGCTGTCCATGGTTGGTTTGAATGTGTATTCCTTAATTTTTTCCATTTTATGTTTTCTCTAACAGTAATCAGGACCCAGAAGGATTTTAGGTTGGGAAAGTTATTCTCTGGATAAAGGATGCTTCAGTAATTCTTGTTACACTGAAATAAATTCTAAACATTCCCCGTGAAGACTAGAGAAATAGGCTTGGTGTCCTGAATTACCAAGGAATGGTTTCACCAGTGGCTGCATAAAACCCAGAGGATTTGGTCTGTGCAATGGGCAGTATAACCTCAGATATACATAGTTTGTACACATTCCTTTGATGTTGTGAAGTATTGCTATTTACAGCCTTTCCTGCTAAACTTGTTTAGATTGTTTATTTACAAAGTGGTTGCCACAATACGAACGATGCAAATCTGCAGTCACTCTTCTACTTCCCTCAGAGTCCTCTCAGTCTCTGTATTGGGCAGGTGAGCAGAAACAAATTCTCAAGGCGAGAATATGTAGACCATAGAGTCTGCCAGCCTCCTTGATACTGCATCTGTTCTTCTGCCAAAGCAACTACTCATGACATGGCCAGTGCCTAGAAAAATCTCCCGTCCAGAAATACTGAAGACCAATAACAAAAATGATTGAGGCTCAAGTACATCTTTCTTTTAATTCAATATTTTCAGTATTTGTGACCCTCAACAAACCGCATGGATGGAGAACAGGACAAGGGCAAAAGGCTTTTTTGGAGAAAGGCAAAGGAGCGAGAAGTCAGAGTGACAGTGGCTGCTATTTCTCTGCTCCCATGGAGCACAGGACTGCTCTCCAGTCTTCTGCTCCTCATCAGCTGGTAGTAGACTTTGTTGGTAGGAGATTGCCAAAACTCAGTCTCAGTGTTCCTCATATGCACCTGGCTGGGGTGGCAATTAACACAGGTCTGCTCCTGCCTTTGTTATGTACTGTCTTATTTACTGTAAAAGCTGTGTAATGGGTTTCCACCTGACGTCTGGATCTTAACTGGTGGGTCATCTTACCTCTAAAACCCTTGTGAGGGTTGCACCAATAGAGGTATTAAACTTTTCAAAGTGATGCATTTTCCTGTTTACCTACATACTCTTCTCTGAGACACATACTTTCAGATTTTTAGTCCTTCCTTCTCATTGTATCACAGCTTTGACTGCCATGTTTTGCTCCAAATGTTTAATTTATGCAAATTATTTTTAACTCAGTTGCTGCTGAAGAGAGATGGTTGGCTCATGAAGCCCTGCAAAACCTGCGACTTGGGGCCGTGGTCCTTATTTTAAGTTATTCAGGAGGAGGCTGAGTGTGCAGGAAGTCCTGAATTTTGTGGGAGGCTTTCTCATTTTCCAGGCTGCAGGCACTATGAGATTACAAAAAATGAATCAGCCCTTGAAATAACATTGACTCAAGACACCTTTAATTCTATGTACATAACAAAAAGTCAAGAAGATCAATAGACCAAAGCAGTCGGTGCTCAAAATCTGCACAACAGGCATTCCAGAGGTTGTTCTTTGAACTGGGGACAGCCTGGGTGTTAGTCACCTCTGCTGCTCCAAAGCAATCATGCAAGTGTAGATGGACCCCACCTCGATCCCATGTCATATTGGAACAGGTGCAAGTGGTCTGCAGCGTTTTTATACCCAGTATCCTGTGCTTAATTTGTTCCTGGGATATAATGGGCAGAGAGGTGATGCCACGTCTTCATCCTGGTGTTGCCGTCATCCCTGTGTTCCTATCATCTGCTGACAGCTCCCACCTCAAGCTAATCTGATGGGCCTCTGCTTCTCATCAGAGAATGCTTCTTCCCATGAAGCCCAGTTCTGCTCTCAAATAAATGTTAACAGATAGGTAGGAATGTGCATATTTTTAAAATTATAAAATAATTACATCAATAAAAACTGACATCTGGTCAGTACATGTAATTGTTTCTGCCACCTCCCCTTGTGATCCATGTGTGATTGCTCAGGCTCTTACAAAGGGACAAAGTAAGACACCCTGTCAGGTTACTGCACCAGTTTTGGAAGTGGCTGGACTAGACGACTTCCCATTTTAATTAATCATAATTTTATGTTATTCATCCTATTTGGTGGCTAATACAATTTTTTAATGCCAGGTTTCCCATGACACTTTGAGGAAGCGCCTTGTTAACTTCTGCAAGACGCTATCATTATTATCATCATACCTCACTTACCTCCCCTTTTCCACAGTGTCTATAAAAGCCAAGCAATGCTCTGGCTGCTGATTTGCTACCCTGCTGAAAATCCGTATTGGACAAGATGACAGTAGAGCTCCATCTTTGTATGTATGAAAGCTGGTGGTATCTGAAATCCAGATAGGTGAAATTGGTCTATGAAATTTTCTTTATTAGAGCTTCCACAAAAATAATTTTTAAAAATCACAGTTTTCTTGCTCAGAAAACATATTTGATCTTAAGAATGAGGTGCTGTTTGAGGTAGATGTCTCCAAGAAATCTTGGCATTAAAGCAAAGTGATAAATTGTAAAGGAGTAACCCACCTGGTTCAGTGGAAGGCACCCAGCAGCGCTGGAAGGCTTAAAACTTAAATGGCTGAGCTGAAGCAAACACAACCTCACTGAAACTGGAAAATGTATCTGAAGATTTATGTGTGGAAAATGCTGTATTTACCGTCAAAACTGAATTACCTGGAAAATCTGGCATGCCACTTTTTGAGTTGTTGGAATTATAATTAAAACATTAAAAATAATTGAAGATCACAATGGAATCTAACTGACACAGTTTCTTCAAAGCAAAATGGTGACTCTCTAATATCCTTGCATGCACTAATAAATGAATAGAGGACAAAAATTATTTGGACCTTCAATGCCTTTTAGTATAGTTCACCAAGAGAAGCTACACATGAAATGGGGTGCCCAAGTAAACAGAGGAAAAACTCTCCTGCTTAGGAAACTGCCTAACAGACACAAAAGAAGAACAGCAGTCTGTAAATTGCTGAAATGGCAGAGGTTAATAGTGGGAAATTTTGAACGTGTTTTTAATACAACTGGTTTCTGCTTAAAAAATAAAATTATTTAAATCACATTGTCTCATAGGAATGTGTTAATTTCAATGAAATTTGCTATGGAAAAGGTCAAAATGAGTAATCTGAACTTCACAGTTTCAATTATGTTGAAACATTTCATTATAACTAGAATTTCCTTTCATACATGAACATTTAAGGTTACTATTTTACTTATATTTACTGTTTATTATGAAAGTCAAAATGCTAAAGCAAAAATATTTGGGCAAAGTTGAAATTAAACATATCAAAATTACAGAGGAAAAAAACCTCAATTGTCTTAAATCCTTTTTTTTTTTTTTTCTTCCCCAGAACTTTTATTCTACATGAAATTGGAGTTTTGTTTCTGGACAAGAATTGAGGAAAAAAAAAAAAAAAAGCAAGCTTTCAAACTACTGACATTTTCTTTAGGATGGTGCTTTGTTTCATTTAACAGTAAAAAAGATGGACCAAGTCCCATTCTAGAATCAACATTCCCTCACCTATTTGTTATAATCAAAAAAAGAAGCTGGGAAGTTGTGTTAAAGTTCTTGCAATAACCTCACATTAGTGTTAATCAGACACTGGAACGATTTAAAGGAAATTTCCATGCTGAGACAAGCAAGATGAAGACAAGGCAGCAGCCTGGCCTGTGAGGCTCAGTGTTGCTCTCTGAGCTGCAAGGAAGGACTGGTCTGCCCTGTGCTTACGTTATTTTTCAGATGCTAAGGGCATGTCTACGGGGCACATCTGCAATGAGTTTACTGGTTTGGCAGCCAACAGAGCTCTTTTGTTGTGCTCAAGAGAAATGCTGTGTGGAGGTATCAGTAATTAAATGAAATTGTTCATAAAATAGACCCAGATTATACTTTTCCAAGGTTTGTAAACGTTACCTGGGAGTCATTACTGTGGACAAGCAGATGCAGACCTTAGCTCAGTGACAGCAACAGTCAGCAACCCTACCCGGGTGTAAGGACCCATCGTGAACAGGTACAAGAATAACACACTAGAGACCACAATGCAATCACATAAATCAAACGTGCTCTCATCTGGAGGGCTGTGTTCAGTTCTCACCTCTCCATCCCACAAATGTGATGGAAATGGTAAAAACTCAGGGACAAGTTCAGAGAAAAGTAAGGTTTAGAGGGCTGGAGAAGCTCTTGTGCCGTAAGGTGTGGAAAAGACCAGCAGCACTTACGTACATGTTTTGCCCTGCAAGCAGCATCCTAAGGTCGATAGGATTCAGAGCTCTGTCCCCTGGGCGATCACTGGCATTGAGGTACTTGTGAATGTGACACTGTGCAAAGAACGTGTGGCTCCAGCCTTGGGAAACGGCTTCACTGGAGCTTCCCAGCACCGGCTGATCCTGCAGGCAAAAGTGAAAGGGACACATAGAAATTCATCAAATAATAAATGGCGCAGAAATGTGCATGAGGGACTAATAAAGCCATATTTATCTAATACAAAGGTGTCATGTTAAAAATGAAATAATTGCTTTTTCACACAGCACATCAGCCAGATTGAAGAACTCATTGCCAACATGCAGAACTGAACCAGATCTACCAGGATGCAGAACAGAATTAGTAACAGGGGTAGAATGCAGGAACATACAGTGCTAAACAGTTTTCAGCAGTGCTCTGTAATCATACACAGTGTTGCATTTGGGTTCAGTCTTTCTGTAACAGGGGCTGGATGGAAAAACTAAGACAATTATTTTTAAGACAGATTTTTGGTTTTTTACATGGTACTGAAAGTCTTTGGACTTTCTGGAATTCTGGAAGTGGTGGCAAACACCTAGTTCATAGAGATTATACCCAATGTATAACTGCTAAATCAATTTAAGGAATATCCTTGAGAAAAAGATACCATCCAAATAATTCTGCTAACAGACTTTAAATTACATAGTAAAGTTGTTTCTGTTTTTGTTTTTGTTTTTGTTTTTAATTTGAGCCCAACAGGTGTTTTTTTGTACAGGTAAGAATAAAAACTGATAGTTTCTCTCTGAAACTCATTCAGTTGATACAAACACTCTGTGAAGACGGCTTTATCCCGTCCACAGGTTCTGTAGGCAAGCTCTTCGTCGCAGCTGTAGCTCTCTCAGATTATTGCAGGAAGGGCTTCTCAAGCCTTGGGGTTATGCTGAGGGCATTTTCCGCACAGAAGACTGAGGGAACTGCATTTGAGCACAGCTGCAGAGGTCAGGAGTGGCCGGCAGCGTGGGCCTCTCTGGGTGACGCTGGGGTGGGAGAAGAGGTGATGCCCCAGCCCAGCCCATGCCTGGCAGGGTGCAAGGCTGACCACCTCCTGCTGGCTCAGGTCTGCCCCATGAAACCTCATCCTCTAGATTGTTGGGTGACTTCCAGACAAGCTTTGTGGCCCCACCCCCGTTAAGCATGTCTTATTGCTTTTCTCTTTAAAAAAAAAAAATCTTCTGGATGACTTGAAACAACCACTAAAACCACAGTGGTTTTGTGCAACTAAACCAACAAACTCTAAGCCAAGTTCAATGGAGCTGTGGCAAAATAACACCCAGGACACATGGGTAGCTGGGAGGTTCCTTGACCAGTTCAGTGACGTTGCTTTTAGATTCACCTTTGATCTAATGCCTGGGCAGCTCTATCTGTTTCTAAAAAAACCCCTTCTGCTTCGTGAACACATTTTTAGGTGGTTGAAAGTGTTCCCATGTTCATTTAGGTGAAATCATCTGGTCTGCAAATTACTGTGTACACCTTGGGAAAATTCAGACTCTGCTTTCTGGCCTACAGATGTCCAAACCATTGCTTGCCGATTTCAGTTTTTTCTTATGGATTAGAAAAACTCCACAGCCTCTTGCTATGGCAAAAAAACAAAAAACAAAAAACAAAACCCAACCAAACAAGCAAACAAACAAAAAAAAAACCCAACAACGAAAACCAAACCACCACAAATAATTTCTTCTGCACTGCTGCTTATGAAGGCTTTTTAAAGCATATAGTAGATATCCATGTGATTTAAGTGAAACTGCCTATTTTTAACACAATATGAAATCTATCTGAATATAAATACATTCCATGTGGCACTTTGTGGTAGTGTCTTGAAAATATTGCAAAAATTAGTGGGGAGCCACAACAGAAAACCTCTTAATTCTGTGCTGCTACCCTCCCATTCCTCAGTACCACAAATGAAACAGAATGGGCCACATCTGCAGTATTATGTAGGGGTTTGTTTGATATACAGTACTGCATTATACACATATTCAAAACTATAATAACACTAACACGTGAAATAGTTTACTCCTGAAAATATTCATGGCAGGATGCAGATGCAGCCTCTTGCTCCTTAGCTGGCATGTATGTCTCGATCAATGACCAGAACTGGCAGGGGTCTGCTGGAAGGAATCCGTTACCAGGGTCCGCCACGCCGCAGCTCGTGCAGAGAAGCTGATAGGAGCAATCAAAATACATACAAAATAAATCACTGGCAAAGTTTTGTTATGTTCAGGTTCCATAACATTTTCCCTCCGTCATCACCTTCTATTACAACTGACCTTTTTTGTTATATAGCAGAACAACGATAAGGAAAATGTTTTGATGGACCCTAGGCCTTTTCCATCATGCCGCTGCCCTTGGAATCAATTTATTTATTCTTAGCCTGACCTTGGTATCCATTTTCCTCAGTATTCAATTCAGCTGTAAAATCTTGAACTTCTTTAGACCTCCCCCCATCCCCCAGATACCCAGTGCAAGGGACATTTGTACAAGGAAACTAGAGACTGAAAGGCTTTTGCAAAGAAAAATCGTAACTAGATAAACAGACCTGAATGCACTCAATCTAACACCATTAGCCCAATCCTGTTTGCTCAGAGTACAGCAGAAGCAACTTAGCTTGCATGTCTGAATAGGGTGCTTTAGATAATACCGTGTGTCTTCAGACATGCAAGAACTATTTCCATAATATATAAGGAAAAATTTGTTGTATTTAATCCATCACCAGTGGGTTCACGGAGTGTAAGGATTAGATTTCTTTTTTCACATTCTTACAACGCTGCCTGCATTAATATTAGTCTGGGATTGAAGTGAAAATGAAGTGCCAATTTCAGCATACAAGCTAAGGAAGACAAGAGACAAATAAAACAGAAAAGAAGCCATCTTACCAGCCAAAGAAATAAAAACACATTTTAAATGAATAATATGCGTTGCAGAAGCTCTCACTGTCTCTCCGCGTTCCATGAGATCCCTGCTGGGAAGCCATCGGTGAGAAGCAGCCTGCTACACCTCGGGGCACTGGTCATTGGCAGAAGGGAGTAGGGAGGGCCAGGGTGGGCTGCTGCAGGGGGGCCAACGAACCCCAGTGGAGGGGGGCACAGCAAATGCATGGCAGCCAGCAGAGCAGCCGCATGAGCTGGACACTGCAAGTCCTTCACCAGAGGATCTTCGCTTTACAAATGGTGTGGCTCCAGAATAGCCATGCATGCCAGCGGAGAAAAATGAGAAAAAAAGCAACTAGTCACAGAAGAAGTCCAGGTTAGGTGCTGGTTGTCCCTTGCTGGCTCTGCTGTGTCACCACAGAGACCCTGCTGCCACTTTGCCAGCAAATGCCTCAAGCAGTCCAGCCCCAACAGAAGCCATCTAAGAAGGGCTATGAGACTGTGTTCAGGGCACTTGGTTTACAGGGGATGCAGTACGATGTACCAGGATTGGATGCTCTGCCACTGTGCCAGCCTTCAGCTTTCCTCCTGGGCAGGGTTCTGTTGGGGTGCATCCCATGAGTGAGGGGCAGGTGCAGAAGGCGCCTGTCTGGAAATACACTGAAGATGAATAAGAGACATCTGGTTGTAGGACTAGAAAGTTTCTCAGGTATGTGTTTGGGTCTCAGCAATAACAACACTCATTCTTGTCCTGGGATGCCTCCTTCTCTCCACAGCCCTGAGTCAGGGCTGGCTGGCCTCCACTGATGTGGAAATGGCTTCCCTGAAACCAGAGCAACTGTGGGGGAAAAAAAAAAGGAGCAAGCTTACAGAAGTGTTACCAACTGCATTAGGATGAGACTTTGAAATAAAATAAATATCCCTGGTGTGACAGGGAGTGCAGCTGTACTGATGATGCAGAGAATCCCCGTGCCTGGCCAGCGCTTGCAGATTTCGGGACTGCGGGATGTTTTGTTCTCTTCAGGACAGCCAAACAAGCCATTCACACACTCACTGTGCTTTAGCTGATGACTAAAACAAACTTTGTGAAGGGGATGCTTTCACTTACAAGTTGCCCTTGCCCGTGCTGTGCAGCACTGAGGGGGTTTCTGGGGCAGCCCCTCGGGGGATGCCTTGTGCCCCAGGGAAGGGGCTGGCTTTCCCCCAGGGCACACTGGCTTTGGGGCAAGGCGCAGAGCACAGTCATGTCAGGGCTGTCAGGCTGCCCTCTGCCCACCACAGCTGCACAAGTCACGCTGCCGCTCCCCCCCTGGAGAGTGAATTTATAACCGGGAAACAAGACAGAAATGGGGTCCAGAGAGGTCTCGGTGTTTGAATGTCACCACAAGCACGCAGCACAGGAGAGGAAAGGTTTCTTTCCGCCCTCGTGTTTACTGCTGTCTGTGCATTGACTTGTTTCCTGACACATGAGCCATGACTTGAAAGGAATTCAGGCTCCAGCAAATTTTGCATTGCGCTTCAATGTGGCCTCTGGGATTGAATAAGGGCAAACCTATTACGCTGTTGCCATGGCGACCCTGGCACAGCCGTGATGAAGAGCACTGATGCTGGCAGTCCCGCGCGGGGCGGTGGCATGGGCGGCTTGGCCGGACGCTGGGACACCCCGAGGGTCGCAGCCACCCTGCAGCCCACCTCGCCCCGCCTGGCGAGGGTGCCCGTCAGACCTGTCTGCTCCAGCAAGACAGGGCAGTGGAAGACACCAACTCCTCTCCCGGGGTCCCGCAAAATTAGTCCTTAAATTACTTGGGGGAGAATCAGGCTCCTGCAGCAATAGTGAGAAGGGTGTCCTCCACCTTGGTTGGCATAGGTGGTGGCAAATGCCGGTGTCTGGCTGCTTAGGGATCAACAGTGAGCCTGTGCTTATTAAGGAGGGTGATTGCAGTGATGGATTTTCATCATTAAAATTATTTTATAACAAAGAAACAAAGGAAGCTGATCTTTCTTTTCTTCTCCTTCTCACGAGCCATCTCATCTTTGCAAATATTAATTTTTCTTGCTTGGATGGACTTTATTTTATGTCATGGACATGAATGTTTGTTTTTGGTAAATTCTATTTTAGCCTTTTTGCCTTTGTCTTTTTCCCTTTTGAATTGTCAGCAATGAAAATTCGTATTTCCCCTTTTTGCTCAAGCCGTGATGATACAGTTTGTCATGAGCTGCAATCATGGTAATAGTTTGATTCAAAACATCTCAGCTTCAGCATACACTAACTAAGTCCAGGAGTGAAAAGCACTAACAATGGGAGACTAAAACCTGACTCCGACACTTGATAAGATTATTATTATAGAGCATGAAAAGCTTTTGCTTTCTTTTCTGCTGCTTTGCAGACCTCATAAGGCCCTGTTCAGATTTTTGCATAGTTAATTTGTCAGTTTATAAATTACCACATTACAATAACACTGAATGCTTCAAAACACAAATATATGCACAGAGGGCTTGAATATTTGAAGTGTTTTAGTACTATAGGGAAATAATTTTGTTGTCGAGCTGTGGCAGACACAGAAGTGCTAGGGGATACATGACCATTTCATCAGGACGGTGTCGATGATGGCCTATGAACATCCAAGGGGGGAAATAATCTTTTATCACTATTGTGTACCATGCAGGTCCAGATGGAGGATAAAACATGCATGAGTTGCCCGCAGCTCTGAAAATAATTATACTAATTTGCCAGAAATGTAGAAAGTGCATCCAACCAAGTTACCACCCATCATAGTGACACTCTGTTTGCATACTGATGAAGTTTAAAGCCAGAGACAATGGTGTTGGTATCAATAGCAGAGGGGGCTGGGAATCACCAGTGCTATAGAATTAATAGCACCATCATTTTACATTATGCAGCATTTCAGTTATGCTGCATATCAAAAAACTCCTGGCGCTGATGCTCACCTAGCTGCTTCCAAGATTGGTTTGGTTTAAGACTCCAAACGTTACAGGAGATTCTGGGGAGTGGGGAATGAAGGCTATTATATCCACCCCCTGCAAAGGGCTTCTCTGCAATTATGTGCAATGTGCTATGAATGTATGCATGGATCTATGTGTGCGTGTGTGTACGGCAGGGAAGCCACACATGCTATGCACACTGGCAGACTCTCTCTTCCTCTCCAGCAGTCTGCACTGGAATATTAGAAAAAGATAATATGCACATGCTAAGCTCTGGTGCCACTGCAGAGTAATTGATGAATGGGTTTTTAAAGTGTAGAATGAGAATGAATACAAGTAGAACCCAGGAGAATAATTTTTCATATTGCAATCAGCACTGCTTATATGTAGTTGGTTTAATAGTAGAAATCAGCAATAAAGAATACTGACTTTGTTATTTAATCCTTACCAACTGAAAAAGAAGATCATTTTGGAATGCTTCTTCTGCAATCAGACGTATTATTTTAAAACTGAACTATTTTGGGACATTATTCAGTTTTAAAGCACCATCAAGTAAAATAACCAATCAATGCTATCATAAAGTGAGATGATATCTGCAATTTCTTTAAATAATTAATTAAAGTTATGTATACATATATAGACACTATGACGTATGCGTGTATGTCATTTTGACTATTCCAGTACTCCTTGCATTCCTTAGAATACTCATGGTAAAGTACTGTCTCAATATGCTCTTATATATGTGTTTTTTATCACATTTCTAGTTAAAGTCTGCCTTCAAAAATGAAATAAAACAAACCCTGAAGTAATTATTTGTTTAATTGATTTATGTAGGACCTTTTCCTATCCTGTTGAGGAACCTTAGGTACAGCTGCAAATATGTTGGCAAACACTGAGAAAAGAATGTTAGCATAGCATGCACCCAAGTGTATGCAGAAGAACTTCTCATTTATCTATAAAATTACTACTCTATAGTATACTGCAAGCTAGAGGACACATGTAATAAAAATGGGTAGAGAAGTTATGTTTTCCAAAAACATAGTTTAGGCTTCCCATTTTATTTTAGTTCTGGTAAAACTGGTACATAATCACCAGAATGACGTAAAGACCCAAGATGATCTCTGATGTAATTCCATAGATCATTTATGTGACACCAGTAGTGAATCCAGCCCATGTGTTTTATCATTTGATAGAATATCAACAGTTTGATACTTTATGCTTTCAAAGCTTTAAAAATAAATCTTTGAAAGAAAAAGTGGATGACAGAGTAATGAAAGCATGTTTGGTCAATGCTGTAGTAGATTGATCTGGATCTAAGTATACCACTATGCAAAATTAATTCTTGTTTCGAGGAAACAAAAAAGAGCAGAGGAATTATGGACTTTGCAGTCTCACCGGTTGTGGGCCCATTTCATTTTCTTGGTGACGCATTTTACTAGGTGATAATGCAGTTTTTATAAAGTCTGGCTGCAGGACATCATACACAAATGCTACCATTAGTGTACACTGTCTTATTAAGACGCAATGTATACTAGTTATAGGGAGACTCCTGGCATTTGGCTGGGTAATGAATCAGAAGAAATCTTACAATTATTTGGCCAGCAAAAAATAAAGATGGTGATTTGAATAAGGAAAAATCTAGGAACTGAGATGCACCAAGATCAGACCTGTAGAGTAAATTCCAGAGCCAAAAGGATTTCAAAAATACTTGATTGAACCAGGGATAGCATAAAGCAATTAAAACTTCATTACGAAGAGACATTTCTACCAGAAAAGCCAAACAAGGTTACAAGAGTATTTTCAGACCTAATTTCACAATATAATCCAACATTTAAATGGAAAAAAACCCCCATCAAACCCTATAAAAAAATTAGTTCACCTCAAACATAAAACATTACTTTACACAGTATTCTGGCAGCCACAGTAAGAGAGGTAGTCAGATGAGTAACTAAACATAAGGGCAAGGCACAGGCAGTTGAAGCCAGGTTTCATAAAGGGGCCTGATGAAGCACAGGGGATGTTCAAGTCTCATCCTTGGAGAGTTCCTTCTTGCCTCAGGAGCCTGGCTGTCAGGGGACCTTGCTAGTCGTCAGCTTGTTCCTAACCTCCTTTACTTGAGAAAAGCCACTATGGAGTTGACAAAAGGGCAAGCTCAACTGCTGTCTGACTGCCTGGGGTAATTTGCCCCTGGGAGGCAGTGCCTCCAAGGGGATCTGAAATGGACCAGTGGGACCAGCTCCTGCATCACGCTCTGGGCCAGATGGAGAAGAAGTCTGTAGATACCTTGATTCTGGCCAGTGGCTGAACAATACCTGTCACTACCTATAAAATGAACGTCAGAAAATTTCAGAATGTCAGAGGGGAGCAGTTAAAAATGGCATCACATAATTGCTGGATGTGGCAAGGACAACCACAGATGGTTTGAACAGGACTTTCCCCCTGTCTCTGCAAGCTGTTACCACCAGCATGGGGGCAGACCGTGACAGAGTGCCTTTATTTCTGGCAATCAGTTGTTCTCAAACTCTTGATGTCCTCAATAGTTTTCAGTTAACTTATGCAGAGAAGGGTAACTATAAAACTGCCATACATAAATCTGAGGAATCCTGCACTCTGTATAAATATAGCTGCTTTCATAAGACTCTTCAGCATATGGTTTATATGTTTTTAAATAGAGACAAGAGGAAGAAAGGAAGAAAACAGAAGTCTTCTGAATGGTCGAATATTGAGGGGGTGATCTTGCTGCTGGGCTAGAGGCACTAACAGTGCCCCTGGTTAGGGATGAGGTCCTTGTGCCAGGCACTTGGGAACCACCTGAGGACCCAGAAATAACTTTTGACAAGACAGTCTGAATTTGCTAGGCAAGTGTAGAGAGCTGCTTCCACCTGAACCTGAGAGGAAGTAGAGAGCGCTGTACAGTGGGAGTGCTGGGGGATCCGAAATGGCACGAAAACAAACAAGTGGCAGAAAAAGTCACCAGGATCAAAGCTGTAATCAATAAAAACTAGAACCAAGCTGAACACACTATGGCAAAGTACGCAAGTTAGGACAGTGCCCAGCATTTAAAAAAAAGAGGAGTTACAATGAATTATACAGCTTCAAAACACTTCCAAGGATTTGCATAGAGCTCAAATTAGATCAAGAGGATGAGAACAGTACCGTTAGCTCACAGAAAATCCTCTGCAAAGCATTCTCCAGTACCATGGCTCAGGGTGAATGGGCAATTAACTTATAGTAGGCATAGTCAGAAATGCTGACTGGGAAGTTGGAGTTGGAAAGGGAAAGGGGAAAGGAAAAGGAAAAGGGAAGAGAGAGAAAAAGAAGAAAGAGAAAGAGAAAGAAAGAGAAAGAGAAAGAGAAAGAGAAAGAGAAAGAGAGAAGGAAAAGGAAACAAATAAAAGGAAAAGGAAAAGGAAAAAAGAAAAGGAAGAGGAAGAGGAAGAGGAAGAGGAAGAGGAAAATAAAAGGAAAATGAAAAAGAAAAGGAAAAAGGGAAAAGGAAAGGGAAAGGGAAAGGGAAAGGGAAAGGGAAAGGGAAAGGGAAAGGGAAAGGGAAAGGGAAAGGGAAAGAAGGGAAAGAAAAGAAAAGGAAAAAGGGAAAGGGAAAGGGAAAGGGAAAGGGAAAGGGAAAGAAAGGAAAAGGAAAAAAAGGAAAAGGAAACAAAACAATCATGATTCGGGATCCCAGAAACCGTGTTGATTTGAGAAAAACAGTGCTATTTGAAACTCTGGCTGCAAAAAGTATCTATGCTAACTATTCTTGATTATGTGTTTAATTGGAAGAGGTTAAGTGTGGAGACCTGAATTTTGAAAGGCTCCAGTAACATCTGGTTGAGACAGGGGACAGAGACACTTGTGTTGCACAGATTTGTTGAGCTAGAGTTGAGACAGTGCAGAGGTGAGCTTAGTCAGGCTCTTGATCCTCAGCAATTAATGAATAATGCCACCATCTGAATACTCCATAGATAAAAGCTGAGTTTCCTGGCAGATCTGGTACTTCTGACTAAGGGATAACATGGCTCGTATCTCCCCAGAGGTTAAAATCAGCAACAAGGACTCATGTCAGTCAGTGTATCTAAAGGGTTCTGGTAGTACTAAGTCCCACATCTCTGTCTGAAAGCATACGTTAGCCCTAATCAAAGACACCATGGGTTTGTAATGACCCATTTCATCCCACTCAGAAATAGGGAATGTGAAACCTAAATATAATTTAATTAGAGAAGCAAACAAACAGAGAACACTTCACTAAATATATGTCTTATACAATAAAATCATAAAAAGAAAACATATGTCAGCAAAGAGCAGAATGTTGGCTTGCTTTTGGAGGAGTAAAATATTATAATCTCTCAGTCTAAAGAAAACATACACAAGTTATAATATAATGTAAAATTGTTACTAAATATGGAAAAATATAGTGTTGCAAGTTAGCCATTCCCAGGAATGATGTGAAAAGTGTTGAGAGATGAAGCTGACTATAATGAGGGAGGTGCTTTTAGGTGAGATTGCAGAAGTGGGGTTCCTTTTGTCTTTCTCCTTCAGTAATACTCGGGAGTGCTGGTGTTGTAATAATGAGAATATGAGGTATCAGTGTGTTTCAGTTTTGATAATTACAATTCTGGGTAAATAAATCATTACATAACTGGCAAGCCAAAACCTCCAGACCTTTGTTTTTACAGACATACATTTTTTCCATGTGCATACAATGAATGATAAACCAAAGAAACCAGAAGCCATTGGACAGAAAATTCTTAAGTGACACTACAAGGTATACTATGTCCAGACCGCAATCCAGATTTTGCACATAGTTCTGTGCGTGCAGATGAACCAGACACTAGAAAAATGTTCACCCTAATAGGGTACATAGTGGGAAAACGAGAACCAAATTTCAAAACAATGTATTCAAGCCCATGTCAACCCAATTTACTTCAAGGAGCCTCCAAACAAGCCCCCACACACAGAAGTCCATCTGTGCAAAGCTCATTCATCTCAGCAACTTGATCATCGTTTCAACCATTTACAAACACTTTTCAAATATCATTCAATTGTCCAAAGCCTCCAGACACTCAACAGCCAGACAGATAGGGTGCCACTTGAAAGCTGGAAGAGCATGAGAAGAGCTATGCCACCCCCACCACTGGTCCCATCAGTGACTGGGGGCACATGCCTGGGGAGCCACGTCTTCCCGTGACCCTGATGTAGCCAATTGCCTGGGAACTAATTTCAACTAACGTAAATCAGTATTGCTGCCAGGCATCAACACATCTTGCAGCAATCCTTTCCCTGGATGAGATGTAAATAATTGTAGGTGTTCCTACACTGACAGATCAGACCACAGTCAGACATTAGGAAGTGTCTTAACAAACTTTCTGTCCACACCTTTAAGCTTCTGCTCTATTTTCACAGCTTGAGCTCTGGGTGTCTGGGTGTAAGGAGCAAGAGTTCATGAGCAGGCACCGTGGCAGTCCACATTCTGCCAGAAGGGTGCAAAAGGTAGCCAGGACTCAGGCCTTGCACGGAAGCATCCATAAACACACAAAGGTCCTTTGAACACCTACTCCAGAAGACAGATCATTCCCTCGCTCCACCAGTCCCCCTTCATGTTGCTACCTTGCCCAGACTTAGAGACAAATCAGGCTTCCAGAAGCGCTCTTTGTTCCACCTGTCTCTAGCTTCACCTCTGCTGAGAAGTGTTTTCTTCTCAGCTACCTATTTAAAGCAGAACCTAAAAATGCAAAGAGATGCATCAAAATTTCGACAGCGAACAGTAGCTCCTTGTGCAGTCTCAGTACACTGGCATGTAAGGAAGAGCAGGGAAACCTTCCTTCCTGGAGAGCCTCCCAAGGCATATATGCTTTCCAGTATCTCTGAGCTGGAATAGGAGACACATATCATGAGAAGTCAGCTGGAAAAACTCCTTCATGTTGATTTAGTCCAAATGTCTTCTGAATTAATTGCCTGAAGCAGTTAGGGAAGCTAACTGAGTATAATAGTTGGAGAGTCACTTTCTTTCATCTTGGTGGAGACTGCTGGTTAGGATTTAGTATAGCACTGCACGTGTTAATCACCTACAACATTGCTATTGATGCTAGAGAAGTCTCTTGCCATGTGGTGGGGCTTAGCATGGAAAGAGCCATATGGTCTAGACACAAATTTAGCATATCTGAAAACAAAAAATATGGTCAGGAACTATACAAAATATCCATATAGACCCACCTGGCATCTCTGCTGTGAAACAATAACCCAAACGTCACCCTAGCAGTAAGGTATTTCTGACAAAAATGTCCTCAAAAAGCAAATGATCTCTGGGCATTGGAAACTCTACCTTTGTAGCACTACTACCCCATCAAAATCCTCACTTTGCTCTGGCCAGTAGTCTATATAATATTTTGTGAAGAGAAAAAAATATATATATATGCAGTTACTTATTGCTGAGTAGAAGGCAAAAAGAGCGTTGTGGAACCGAGAACTCTTTGTGATCTGGAGTATTATGGAAAAGCAGAAAAACTGCAATTCTGTTTTTTTCTATGTTCTCTGCAGGAACAAGTTGGAGCAAAGTAAAGCCTCTAGTGATTGTCTTGCATGGAGTGAAGCAGCAAAGCAGCATGGAGTCGCAAGAGGATGGGGCTGCAGGAAGGACGATTGTTCACATCAGGTGTGATTATGTTATGCTGCACTGTTGAGACCATGTTGAAAGGATTATTTCTCTGTTGTTTTCCCCCACCCTATTTTTATGAGGTCAGGCTGTTTGGAGCATCTTGGTTTACATATAGCTAGAGAAACATGAATGACTAACTTTAAATTGGTTAACTGTACCCAGGACTGTCCTCTCCGGTTACTGTTGTGTTTTGTTATAGTGTTTTGCTCTCCTTCTTTCCTTTTTTAATTTTTTAAAAATGTACTTCTGTCATATAGACAGTTTGTATAAAAATGCTGTAATGTTGCACATTCTTAGCCCTCTACTATTTGCTTTTCATGTTGTGGCTGGTAGATCAGTATGCATTTGATCTGTGTTATTTCTGTTTAATGTTTTTGGTCTTCCAGTTGCAAACTGAGATCTTCCTGGGTTTTGTTCCTGTCGTGGGTTAAGCACAGACTGCTTAAAGTTAACTCTGTTAATTTTTTTTCTCCGTCTTCTTCATAAATAGCTAGCAAGAGGCTGTGTTTTGGATTTATGCTCAGGAGAAAGAGCTGATAAGAACGATGTTTTGTTCTGCTGCCAAGGTCGTTTAGCCTCTCTGCTCTCTGCAGATGGGGGCGGGGAGGCCTGAGGGGAGAGACACAGTCCAGCTGCTAGCAT
>NW_010129834.1:0-10032 GCF_000699245.1 Pterocles gutturalis | reverse complement strand
TATATATATTTTTTTTTTTTTAATTGAAGCCAGGTCAAAATAAAGGAAGTATGTAAATTCACTCACCAAAACACAGAGGGAAGGGATGCCTACAAGCCCAGAACCTGAGTTGTCCTATGGAGGGAGCTAAAACCAGGGAAGGACAGAGGTAACCATTGGTCCTACTCTGTCCTAATGCAAAGGGCAGCTCAATTCAGTCCGAGCTCTGTAAGAACGATAAAAAGTGAGACTTTTTCTCCAGGGCAGGTTGTGATGATGCCTTCCCTCTGGGCAGTCTGGGTTTGCTCTGAGACCCCTGTCTGAGAATAACTTCTGCGAGGACTGCAACACTGTTTTCTAAGTCTCAGCCCAGTTCCTTCATCTGCAGTCTAAATCCTAAACTCTATCACCCTGGGTTGCTGGAGCAAGGGACCGAATCCATTTTTTCAGTTCAAATGCAAACTGTTTCAGTACTGTGAGCAACCAATGGGATGTCTGCTGTGACCATGAGCTCTACTGGCAGAGCCCTCATTGAGTGTGCATGCTGTGTGCTGCTCTGTCTGTATGACTCAGGTGTGGATGCAAATATAGACACCTACCCAGCACTTACATAGTCCCAAATACACACCTGCAGCATAAAATACAGCTCTATCTTAAGTGCGATCTCTGGCCTCTCATATTGTTCTTTCAAAGGGGACGATGATGACTGCCTCCTAAAGTCTTAAAATAGGCCTGGTCAAGTCACAGAAGGGTTCTGTGGTTACAGTCCCTTCCATGGCTGATCCAAAACTCAGCCTGTGAATGTCAAGGGAAATGTAAGGTATAATTATTCCAGAAAGACAATAACAACGACATAAAAGCTTTATATACTCACAGTGACTTTCTTATATATCTGCAGCTGCCACCTACTCTTTCAAGATGAACACAACTCTGAAGTGCATCTCTTAGTGGCTTATTAAAAATTGAGATTTTGGTGAAGTCTGGGTCGAGGCACTCTATTAATAAGTTAGACTTTGAACTAGCACTTTGCATTGTATTTTTGTCACTTTAATGACATTTTAAACTTTTTGTTCTTCTTTACAATAGCTTGATGACAGTTTCCTGAGTGTTTCTGAAAAACCATAAGCTAATTAGGGTCCAACAAAAGTACGTTCAAAGGATTTTTAGCTTTAACTAGCTTTTGTAGATTGTCTCTCATTACTCCCTCCAGATTTGTAATGGTTCATGACATTAACTTTGATTCCCTTGAGTTTGTTTCTTATACATTCTAATATTTGCTTAGCTTAAACAAATATCTCTGATATTTGCCTTGAAAATTCCTCATCCTAAATGAAAATGGTCTGCTGATTCTTTATTTCACATTAAAAGCTTTTAAAGGAATTATCACCTGGGCTAGGAATAGCCACACAGTTAAAGTGTGAGTAACCCCAAAACTTTCCAGAGGTTAGAGAAACTTGCATATTTTTTTTTACTTTTCATTTATTTGTCATTTAGATGACTTTGCAGTGCTTTCTGTTTTTAGGATAGAGCCACAGGCAGTCATACAATGAAAATGAGTCTGTCAGTGAGTTTTCTGAGGAGATTAAACTAGGAAAGACTGAAACACAGGAGAAAGTTTGTTCCTGTAAGACATGCAGTATAATCTGCTTGACAAAGTTATTTTTTATGTTTAATTTTATTTCTTAGACACAAGGAACCAGACTATTAGGAACCTCCTTGTATTTGTTGGGCTTTTGAAGTTTAGCACACATAGATGATAACTATATGTTTAGCCTTTTGAGGACACAAAAGCACACATTCCTTGCAAGCTCTAAGTGCTCAGAAATATATTTCAACTGTATATTTGTATGCAGTATATACATGCATACGCTGCAGCAACAGCAATAATTCAGAAGACAAATTTTAAGGTTGTATAAACAAAATGACCAAGATTATGGGAACATAATAATCTAAAAAGTGCTTCTTGTTTTGATTTTTTTTTTTTTTGTGTGGTCAATTTAAATTTTAGCAGGATCTATAGTCTGATCTGGCTTACCTGCCAGGGCCCTGAGGGCAAAACCAGCCCTGACTGATCCTGGCCAGAATTCCCTAGCACCACAGCCCCACGGGGGTCCACAGCCCTTGCAGTCCCTGCACATTACCATTCAACCAAGAGACATCGCACTGATACAACGGAGAAATGTAACCACTTACAAAGGTCATGCAACCACTGCCTTACTCTAAAGACTTTTTTTATCATTTGCACTTATTTATGATCTTTCATCTTGTCTGCTTTCCATCACTTTGTATTATCATCAAAATTGACATTGATAAATGGCAGATAGATAGAAGGAAAAAGTGTAATGTCATAAAAGAAGATATTACCTGATGCTGAAAATATAAGTTTTTATTAACTGGTGATCAAAAAAATAAATATGTGGTTTTGTATCTTTATTTTACATAATGACTTGTTCAAAGTGTTCTCTATGGTTCTGCAGACAGGGAAGGAGGGGAGCAAAAATAGACATCAGGAAGAGATTTATGTGGAAGCAATTATTTCTAAAATAGCTGTGGCTGAAATGGAGAAACAAGAAGACAGGCTGGTTTTACAAGAAAAAAAAAAAAAAATGAAGACAACCCAAAAATGAAACAGGAGTCTTTGGTGTCTGCCCAAAGCTTAAGAGCTTTGTTATTTCTTCTTGGGCTAAGCTGCTGCTTTTCACTCTAAAATAGTGTTTCTGTCGTGCTTTGCTTTAAAGGTGTCTGACTGCATTGTTTTGTCCAAGCCCTCATTGAGTAGCCTCTGCTGATCATTTAGGAGGCTGCTGTTTGGCTCCCTCTCGTACTGCACACGTGATTTTTTAAGCTTTTTTAGTCTCAGTGAAGTCCAATCACTGAGTCTGCCTTTGGGCTTTTAAATACAGTGTCTTGAAGGTCCTCTGTCTGACATCAGTATTGAGGACTAGGAATTTCTATCTTGACTGCCAAGGTCCTAGGACTAATGGCTCCCTTCCAGACATTTACCCCGAGGACAGTTATTTTCCAGAAGTCCAGGTGTGTGATTACTATGATTTTCAATACACCTCTCCAAGGATACAGAGCAACTGGAGCTCATGAAAGCCAAGTGTCTCAACAATTTCTACTACTGTTTTTGAAATTACAGCCGGAACAAAAACACAGAGCAGAAAAACTACACACACTTCTTTATTTTTTCTCACTATTACTCTTGTATGGGGCTTGTCAAGAAGTCTTCCTGAGATGTACAAGATCACTCTCAGCTGTGTCTCACTCGTCCCTTATTCCACCTTCTTGTTATCAGTGACCTTCTAGTATCTGAAGTGGCTAGTGAAACCTCCTTTATTTCATGTCAGTTTTTCAGATGAGTCTGATCAATCTCAACAGCTGATCAAAATGTAGTTACTTAATCTTGATTGGCTCCTTCTTTATCACATTGACTGTATAGCCTTTACAGACATATTAAAAATGCATGAATCTCAGCAGTTACCCACCTGATTCTGATTTGTCCATATGAACTAAACACAATAGCCTATAATTTATCTGTACCCCACTCCCAGATTGAGTATCCTGGGAAAGGTCTTAAACATTTGAGGACAGATAAAAAAACAGAGCAAGGTAGGGAACAGAAATTTTAAGGTTATATTAAAAGGTTAATTCAGTATACTGTATCATACTTTACATTGCATTAGAAAAATCAAAAAAACTCCCTTTTTCTCCATGCATTCTGAAAGTGAGCAAAAAAATCTACAGTGGTCAAGATTACTGCTTGTAGGTGATGATTAATGAAATGGTGAGCTGAAGCTTATCACAATGATGAATATTTAATATAACATCATAAAAGTTAACAAACATGAGAAGAAAGACCTTGGAAGAGACCAAGAGAGATGCATTGTAATTCAAGCTGCTATCACACTTGAATTAACAACTGATCTTAACTGAAATGCTCCAGAGCTGTTGCATTGCAACCCGTGTGTTTTTTTGATACAAGATAATATCTTGGCCCCACTGAAGAAAGTAATAGTTTTACTATTATCTTTGCTGTGAATAGGACTTGTCACTGAAATTTTAAAATGTGAGACAAGAAATATTATCTTGGAATATGGGGAAAGTAACATTATACAGGACACCCAGTAAGTCTCAGATGGCTCCCAGCTTGCAAGAGGGGTAAAAATTGTTCCTCCCTCTTTGACATGTAAGCAAGACTAGCAACATAGGGTTATTTTCCAGCCTTAGTAATTTATGTGAAGGAAAATTGGGGTACACAGTTTCCTAAGGGAGGCAGGGACCCCTCTCCCTGAGTCACCAAGGAATGTGTATGAGATGGTATGGACACATGCTGTGATCACAAAGTGGGTGAACTTCAGCCTATGGTGAGCTGCTACAAGAGAAAGAGGAAAGGTGGCCAAGAGAAGGAAGTTGCTTACATGTGGTTTTGGTATGGCTTGTCAAAATAAAGCCCCAGCAGTTCTTCTTTGAAGGGTCACTTTAAGGAGATCTTCATAAGAGTATGATGTTTACATTACTCTAAATCCGAATAGTAGTTTACTGGGAAGTATGAGATAATAGGTACATTGCTTCAAACTTCTTGTAGCCACAGCAAGAATAAATATAAAATGTCAAGAAGAATTAATTTATTAGCAATTCTCCAGCATTACATTTTGCCCAGTTGTCAAGAGAACATGCTTTACAGAGCTCCTGGACAAAAGAACAGAGGCTAAAAAAAAATACTTGTATGAGAATGGCATGCTAGAATGAGAGTCAGGATATTTTCACTTGTGACCTAAAATGCAATTGCATATTAGTCCTAGTGCAGTTTTTAGTCCACTTTTAATTAACTTATATTTGGCAATGCTCTATTTCATCTCCCAACATCCTGTTTCCCTAAGTAAAGCCCTTGCTAATAATCACAATGATAATTTTCTAAATTTAACTCTTGTTTTTTTCAAGTAATTACTATAGCAGAGGGGATTGGAGATAGATTTTTAGGACAAATATAGAGGAAAAAAGAAAGGAATGTCTAAACTTTCTGGAAGATAAAAGTTGCTTCAATCTTGAGTGGGAGATAGTGATTAAAAGAACTGTCACAGTAGTGGGCAGAGTCAAGGGGTTTAGGAAAGTGGGTGTAGCTGATACAGCATAGATCCTTAGAAAGAAGGAAAAATGAAGATTTATCCAGCAGTAGACTGGTACAGAGCTGCAGAAGATTGAAAACAAATTTTGACAAAGACTACAGCAAACCAGAATGTATTTAAAGAATGTATCAATTTCAGATTTTAGTAGCACAATTTACATGTGCCACATACATACACAGGCAAAAATTAAAACTGGCCACTGTTTTGCATAAAAAGTTGCAGATCTTCGGGTGAGTTTTCAGATTAACTCCTGAAGCTTCTGCTTGCCTCTTTTTTTTTTTTTTTTTTTTTTTTTTTTTTTTTTTTTGTCACTAGTGTCTGAAAGAATACATTGAAAGAAAGGAGAAGAAAAAAGGGAACATTTGAATTTCACCGTTGCTTTCATTCAGCTTTTATCATAATATTGAGCAATTACATAGGACTGTAACTGAGCTGTGGCAGCCATAAAAACAATGTTACAAATATCTGGAATGACAAGGATCCTCCTCGAAAAGGTCTTGTTCCTTTAGGGAATTTTAATTGAGGTTAATGTGAGTTGTTGGTGCTCAGCATTTTGAAATCCTAAACAAGAAGTCTAACAACTGGCATTTAATTTTGAAAACTTTTGGTTTTAGCTATATAGTCTTCTCTTGTGCCTTTCTATGGAACATTTTATGACAACGATATCTTATTATATCTTTGGCATAGGTTTGCTTGTGTATAGTATGCCATCTATTTAATGCACAGCTACATATGAAAGAATAGCAGAGAGTGCAAATTTATTAATGTATTTGTTTTGCAGGGAAACATAGTTTGATGCAGAAAAGTGATAGAAATTAACAGTTCTATAAATCATGTTTTATGATGGAATGTCTGGCAAATAAATATGCATATATTTTTTCCTTCTCTATCAAGCAGTGACTCAGGAAAGGCATACTCCTCAGAATTTTTCTGGTTGATTTAGATGGTCATGTTATTAGCTCTCCAGTCTTGTAAATCACTATCAAATGTACCAGGAGGAATTATTTCCCATTGAATGATCATAAAACAGTAACCACTGATGTACAGCATGTATTCCAGAACATCCTGTATTTATAAAAAGTTAAAGATTCCAGTATGCTTCTTGTTTAAAATGCCTAAGTAGGAATGTAAGAATGTGGGTTATATAGGATAAAGACAGACAAAAAGTTAATTCCTCTATTATATAAAAATAGCTTCCAATTAAATTAAGAGCCTCTCACAGGTGTCTAGGTAAGGACACTTAGAGGAGATGTGTTGTAACAAAACTTGAAGTGGAAAAAGAAAAGGGACCAGAGATTGTATTTCTTCAGTACAATTTGTTTGGAGTACTGTCCTAAAGAACTGCAGTGATAGCATACCATTGAATTCCAGAGCAAAACACAGTAAATCCTTAAAGAACATCTATATCAGCATGGCAGAATTTCAATATTCTAGAAATTGATGCTTCGGAAGTTCAGTTTAGGAGAGTTTCTCACTAGATAAGTAAACAGTTCCACAAGCCTATAAACATGCTCTAATTTTAAGTGGATTTTTAATGAATTGTCTTAATTTTTACAATTAATCCAGCCAAGACTGCAGCTATGATTTCAGTTTAATCACCCGTAACTCAGCATTAGAAAATGTACGAGGGAAATAGTATAACTATCTTCCCTATAAGAAAAGATATGGTTGTATTTTGGGTCTTTAAATTTTAAATACAATTACTTTACACAAAAGCTGTATGCTGCCCAGGTATCCTTATACCTATTTTCTTCAAGAGAGGGAAGTCCATCAACATTTATAATAAGCTAGTGCTGCCACCTATAGCAAAAGAGACTTTGCCTTTTAGCCTATGTCAAGCACAGTGTAAGTTGAGTTATACTAGTAAGAAAAGAATATACAATGCTACAAAGAGGAAGTAGAAAGTGGATGACAGTTCACTGAAAATTGTAAATATAATCTATGGGAAACAAGAATAATTCCTTTTATAAACTCTTCTTCACCTGTTCACTTCCTAGCTGTGTCACAAAAGTCATAGTTGTCATAGTCAAATAAATCACATTCCTCAAACCAGTCTTATTTTAATCCTGTGAATTCCAATCTGATCATGATGATAATGTCAGAAATATCCTTAACAGTGAGCTAAACCTTACATATTTTAACTACGTATTTCAGATGTAAGTTATCTGGATCTGAGTTCAGAAAACTAATGTTTTCCAAGTTTCACATACTCTTATTTACACAAAAGTGACTTCTGTCATGGCCGCTTCATCAAATTCACAGGCACCAGGCAGCTAGTAGATTTAAAGTGTTTATTTGGAAAACCAGCCTTGCTTCTACACTCATTCTGTATACTGCCACCAGTTCCTGGATATCCTAACTCTCCGAGATACAGGACAGTCCTGTTAACGATTGTTTGAACAACAAGCTGGCAGATAGCCAGTCATCAGAAGCAATTGCCAACTAGTAAAACACACTGATATATTGAATTATCCCATGCTTCCAGGAGCTTCAGAGATTGTAGTGATTTTTTTTAAAAAGACATGTTAATATAGACAGTCTTTATTTCCTCAGTGCTGGCAGGGATGATATGTACACTAGTAGGTCTGAATTGCACACAGGGAAGGACAAACCCCTGACAGAGATTTTGATTTTTGCAAAATCTGTAGAAAAAATGCATCAGTAACACTATGGGATAGAAGTTTTTTTAGCATAAGCCTAACTACTGTCCTTAGCAGTGAGACATGGCATGGTTTCTCACATGATTCCATAATTTGTTGATTGGACATTTCCTCCAGATATGCAGCTTCTCTTCACAAAGACCAACACATAGAGGGATGAAAGGTCCTGTTAATGCCCCAGTAGCTCTAGCCAATACAAGAGAGATTAAGAAATAGCACTTAGTACTGAAGAACTGTAATAGGGAACAGAGACTGGAGCTGAATGGAATCACTATCCAGTGCTGAAAGAGTACATATATGCTTTACAGGTCAGATGCAAATGGCTTGCCTTGAGTCACATGACTTTATTCTAAAGCCCACAATACTTTTTATGAGGCTTTATCTGAATTGTATAAATTTTTGTTTTTACAGCAAACAAAAGAAAAATGTCCAGAAAACTTACAGGTTATTAATGAGTGCTCACTAATTATTATATATGTATTTTGTAGGTTAAATATATGCTTATACAGTTGGAATGGATCACTATAGTTTATATATAATTATGTATCAAAAAATAGCAATGTTCTCTGTTTCAATTATTATGTTTATTTTAAAAATCAGAAATCTTGTAGTCAAATTAAAGGGAATAATGATTGTTATTAACTGTAGTAATAATAATAGTACTAACATTTTGTGTGTAATATTTTTTCTTTATATTTACATGAAGAAAAACATAATCACAGGAACAGGTTGCTTAGACCAACCTAGAAATCTCTATAATTTCAAGTCTTTAAAAACAAATTAGACAAACATCTGTAAGACATGACCCTATCTTGAAGAAAGGAATAGACTCAGTAATACTTCTAGGTTTTCTGTGATTTGTGATTTCACAAAATTACCTGCAGCAAGATTATCTTGATGCCTTTCTGCTCTGCTTATCTGCCTTTGACCTTCATTTCTCTTTAGTCCTGGCTTAGCCTGCACAAATGTTTGTGTGATCATACTCTGATCAAACACACAGAAACCTGAAACAATACCAAATCTTTTTTTTTTTTTTAAAGGTGGTTTTTTAAAAGCAGATTAACTTTGAGCTGCTATTGCTATTGAATACTTCGTCTTTCAAAATGATGGCCTTAGTTTCTGTGATACTGTGATTTTCTATGACAAATTCACAGGCACACAGGACTTCTGAATTTTTACAATGCATTCTGAGCCATTGTGTTGTCCTAGCACAAGGCTCACGTAGAGCTATTTACTCTGTAAACAGCATGGTTAGTAACAACAAAATCCAGCCTATATCCAGCTCATAAAACAGAAACCATAGCTTGTGAACCATTTGTACAAAGATCATTTATTACATAGTTCTTCTTGCAAAATGAAAAGATAAGCAAAATGAGAGAGCAGGTCTTGTTCAACAAGGGCTTTCAGCACGTCTAATTTAAAGCACGTGAGAGATTCCAAAATCAAAGCATCTGTTTGTACACATAAGTATTTTGTTGAATCTCCTGCAGTAGTGGGAATGAAGTAAGTGAAGGATGCCATAGCAACAGTAACTCAGAAAGCTCTTTCTTAGGAAGGGGGAACTCACAGCACTTTTCCATATTTAATGCTGGCCTCTATGCTTATTTTGCAAATGCAATTTGCAACAAATTGACTAAGTCTTTTAATTAGGATATTCAAGAATAGTGTTCCTCAACAATCCTGAATTCTTAGTGTGGAACCAGCAAGTCATAATCATGCCATTGACTTCCTACATTAGTTATAAAGCAAGAGAATAAAGTTGTTTTTTCTGAGTAAGTAAGCAAGGTACATCAGCTGACCAGAAACTGTCATGTTAATAGATTTTTAAGACTCAAGCTTGTCATCAGTTGTAAGAAGTAATAGCACAGAATGTTACTTGGAAATTTGCAAAATCTGGGAAGGCAAGATGCTCCGTGTATCTCTTTAACAGTGGCTAAAAGAGCACCATGCTTGTGTATCATTACTATACTTTTATGTGTATTTTTGTGGGAACAGAAAGATACTTAGCTTGTAAGCATGTTCAATACAACATTGTTACTCATGAAGCCAGTAGCAGATACTTTTATTTTGCTGTCCTTTGGTAACAGTGCACAAGAATAAAAACATTATCTTTAATACGTGTTGCAGGTGATCCATTGCTCCTAAACCATCTAAATAGTTATCACGCTCTCTAAAAGAAATGGAGAACAATGGAAAACTTCAGTCCGTGCATATATAAGTGACTCAGATGGGATGATGTCTTCTATCAGTTCCTGTACACTTGT
>NW_010129833.1:0-12697 GCF_000699245.1 Pterocles gutturalis | reverse complement strand
ATCTCCATTCCATGAGTGCCTCCAGGAGCAGTACACCCCCCTCTGGGGGAATCGTGAGTGTAGTTCTGGGATCATTGCCGGGAACAGGCTGAGCCCTGGTCATCGGGTGGGGGGACAGTATCACTGTGTATCACTCATGTGTATATTTGTATATAGTATTATTTTCAATATTATTGTAGTTTAGTTATTAAATTGTCCTTATCTCAACCCATGAGTCCTCTTTTCCATTTACCCCTTCAATTCTCTCCCCTATCATTGGATGGGGGTGGGAATTGTGTGAGCGGGTGTGTGTGGTTTGGCCCCCAGACAAAGGCTAACCCATCACAAGTGGATTATTTACACTAGACAGAGCTGAATACTAAGAGCATCTGTAAACTCTGAACAGTCCCAGCCATAGTTACTTGGTTGTTAGATACCACATTTCTTAGATAGCACTTCTACTGCATGGCTGCAGATGTCCAATGTAAAATTTCATTGATTCAGACCTGTGTAAGGATGTCCGTCACCTGTAAGACTCTACAGAGGAACTGTGTAACCTGCCTCGTCACAGGGTCCACAAGCTAAGAGCAGCAGGGGATGCAGAGCTTCAGATCTCTGTGTGGATGTTCACGATCCCATTCTTTGTCTACAGTTAGGGAAAAACCACAATCCTTTGAGCTAGAATGAAACTAGACATCAGGTTGTAAATCAGTTTTACTAAAAATATTTGAACAAAGTATTGCAAAGTTGGAAGTATTTACAATAGTTGCTGCAATATCCAGCATTTAAGCAACTCCCCCAGGCACGGTTACAAACCACAAGAAGGTACGAGTTTTCAGCCGTGCTACATGTGTTCCATAAAGAATCAAACCAACTTCAAGGTCACTCGTAAGATCTGCCATCAAGGTATCTCTCAACAGGTGTCAGGCTGTTCTGGGAAACGAACCAGGCACAATGGAGCCAGTTAGCTCTGGACTCGGGTCAGCAAAAATCACCATGAGAAAGACGTGCACACTCACAGTCAGGATGCTGCAGACAGAACAGCAGAAACATCCGTTTTCCTTCAGGGTTTATGGAGTCACTGGATTTGCGGTTCTGTCACTAAGAGGTACTGCCCAGACTGTTTGATAAAGCGAAAGGATTGAAGACAGTTGCTGAAGATGCAGAGACAAGTTAAACCAGGTTTGATTTTTTCAGCACTGACGTGCAAGTCATTTCAGTGGATCAGCCAAGATGACGGTTTTCCTTCTACTGAATGCACTGTAACCGCATCAGGTTACTCTGAACATCCAAAGGAATCCAGAGCTAAAAGTGATTGCTACCAGAACACAGGAACCTGTTGCTTTCAGATGGGTTGTATAAAAACCAGGACATACTGGTGCAATGTCACAATCCTAAAAGTGTTTTTGCTTCTTCACTCTGTGCCATGAGGGTTTCGCTGGCATACTTCTGAAGAAGCTCCATCTTCTTTCTCCGAACAAGAGCTTCCTCAATCTGCAAATATAAACACAGGATGACATTCAGCATGAATGCCCAAACTCGGCATGCTTAGCTATTAAGACAGAAGGAAAGCAAAACACAGGAAACAGACTGAAAATTAGATGTGAAAGTAGTTGAATTACAAGAAGTCAGGAGTGTCTTTTTAATACTCAAGTGAAGCTCGTGGAATTCAAGAGAAGCAGCAAAACAGATATCTCTGTTTCAGATTTATGCTCCTACCCTTTTTAATTAGGACATTAGCTGCAATTATATTTTACTCTCAGTACAGTCACTTGTTTCAAATAGTTGTCTCTACCAGAGCTTTAACAAACGGAGAGCAAGGGGAGTTATGCCTTTCGCATTAGCAACGGCTATGAACCTCTTCCCTAAATTTTGTCCAGAAGTGCCCACAATACATGATTCTTTAACAAGCGTATGCTTTGTTATCTACTAATAGCAACCCGTGACACTCGTTTTAATTTCAGTAATTATTTTATGTTCATACAAATCACACACAGGCATACAGATCTCTCAAAAATAAATGTTCTGAACCTTAGCCTTTTGTAATTTAGAATCTAGAAAGCATAATCCCATAGGCACAAGCTATGGAGTGATTTGCCACTAGAAGAGGAAAGATTACACTGACTACTGTCTAATTAGAGAAGATTGCTACAGAAATCAGCGGTTATGAATTAGAGAAACAGTTTTGACTCTGTTATGCTCTCTTCATTAAGAGAATACTATCAACCACAGAGCAATGCTTTTACTCATTATTTCTCTCCCACAGTTTTGACAAGCCATTACATGTCTATTTTGTTGACTGTGCAGGATCATGACTTCGCAGGAGAATACAGCATTGTTACATGACAAGATGGCGGCAGAGGACAAACTGCCACATGCCATCTGTGTGACCAAAAGGCACACCTACCAACTGATACATGACCCCAGAACCTTTTTGCCTGAGTTATACTTCAAACAATCTGTCACTGCTGAGGTAATATATACCATGGAGCAGTTTCAAAATACAATCGTCAATTCAAGGTCATGCCACCAAAATAATTTTAGAAAATTTATGAGACCAAACCCTGCAATTGAAAAATCATGCCATTAGACTGTCAGCAGAAAAGCACGGTAAAGATATAATAAAGATAACCCTGATTGCCTGCTGTAACACCACAACACTTTCCAATTGATGCGATACTTATGAAGGTATTCTCAGGTGAAAGGGATTACAGCAATGGCACCGTAATTCTGGCCAGTTCCACAGCGTTTGCAAGATGATTAAACAGATGCAACTGACATCATCTACCTGGACTTGTGCAAAGCCTTTGACACAGTCCCACATGACATCCTTGTCTCTAAGCTGGAGGGACATGGATTTGACAGAAGGACCACTCGCTGGATAAGGAATTCGCTGGACGGCCGCACTCAAAGAGTTGGGGTCAATGGCTCAACATCCAAGTGGAGACTGGTGAAAAGTGGTGTCCCACACAGGTCGGTACTGGGACCAGTGTTGTTTAACATCTTTGTTGGAGACATGGACAGTGGGATTGAGTGCACCCTCAGCAAGTCTGTCAATGACACCAAGCTGTGTGGTGTGGTGACACGCTGGAGGGAAGGGATGCCATCCAGAGGGACCTGGACAGGCTGGAGAGGTGGGACCGTGCCAGCCTCATGGAGTTCAACAAGGCCAAGTGCAAGGTCCTGCATGTGGGTCGAGGCAATACCAAGCACAAATACAGGCTGGGTGAAAAATGGATAGAGAGCAGCTCTGAGGAGAAGGACTTGGGGGTGTTGGTTCATGGGAAGTTCAACATGAGCCGGCAGTGTGCACCTGCAGCCCAGAAACCAACTGTGTCCTGGGGGCATCAAAAGAAGCACTAGCAGCAGATCAAAGGAGGTGATCCTCCCCCTCTACTCTGCTTTCATGAGACCCCACCTGGAGTACTGTGTTCAGATGTGGGGCCCCCAACATAAAAAAGACCTGGACCTGTTGGAGAGAGTCCAGAGGAGAGCCACGAAATTGGTCAGAGGCTGGAGCACCTCCCCTATGAGGACAGGCTGAGAGAGTTGGGGTTGTTCAGCCTGGAGAAGAGAAGGCTCTGAGGAGACCTAATAGCAGCCTTCCAGTACCTGAAGGGAGCTACAGGAGAGATGGGGAGGCACTCTTTATCAGGGAGTGTAGTGAGAGGACAAGATGTAACAGGTATAAACTGAAAGAGGGGAGATTTAGACTAGATATTAGGAAGAAATTTTTCACTGTGAGGGTGGTGAGGCAGTGGCCCAGGCTGCCCAGAGAAGCTGTGGATGCCCCATCCCTGGAGGGGTTCAAGGCCAGGCTGGATGAGGCTTTGGGCAACCTGGGCTAGTGGAGGGTGTCCCTGCCCATGGCAGGGGGTTGGAAGTTGATGATCTTTAAGGTCCTTTCCAACCCTAAGTATTCTGTGATTCTATGATTCTATGCAGAGTCAAGTGACAGAAGTAACAAATCAAGGACACTTTTACCTGCCATAAATTAAGATCTCTATCTTGCAATAGCAGAGTTCATCTCTGCAACCTAATTTTATTATGTCTTACCTCCTGTTGAGATGGCACTGGAACATGTGCAATAAATTTCGGTTGGCCTTCTTCACCTTCTTTTTCCTCCCCGCCTTCCTCATTGGACTGAAAAAAAAAATGAAACCACATCAACTTTACTTTTACATTATGGACTATCCCCTTTTTATTCTTGTGATAAACCCACTTAGGTATGGACTGCAAAATAAAACTAGTTTCCAGTACCCCTCTCACAGATCTGGAAGAGCAGCAGCAACGTCCCTCACTTCCCTTACTGGCGTTGGGAGCAGGGAGAAGAAAGAGGCAAGAACCATGCCACAGCGGTGACTGCAGCATCAGCAAAGCCTTGCTGGATCAGGATTCAACTTTAAACTACACCCTGGCAACTCCTGGTTTGGCTACACATGGACAGCGCAAAATTGTATCGTACACAAAACTCCTTGTGCCGTTACTGATGCAGATTTTACTAAGAAGTGAGACTGAGCAGTGTTCAGTTAACAACACGCTGCCTTACAAACACCAGCATCCCAGGCAGGCACAGTTAAACCACAAGGTCTCAGCTGTCAGTTGTTTCTCACTTGAGTCAAGTCCGCGCTAGCTGCCAGCTTTCATTGCTCTCTGAGCTTGCACCAAGCGTACTCATCTGCTAGTGATTTTTACCAAACAGGGACAATTGTAGAGTAAGTTTGGCAGAGAGAAGGACAGAACGCAGCAGCACACAGGGTCTTGGCAAAATAACTCTACTGCTGAGAAGGCAGCATAGAAGACGCATGAAATGTTACATCACTTTAGCCATCACATACCTCATCATCATTGACAGCATAGATATTTACTTCCTCCTCCTCTTCCTCCTCACCTCTTGCAAGTCGTGTTTCTCTCTCCATTTTCCATTTTTCCACTGCTTCTGCTAGAACTGGTTAGCAAAGGAAAACAGCAAGTGTATCTGAGAGCAAGTTAAAGCAGCACGGTCCAGCTGAAGCCCCAGTCTCCTCGACAGCAGCTCCGCAGCAACTGAAGCTAAATCTCCCTTGATTTGTCTCCTATTTCCAGAGCTTTTCCAACTGGTTTAAACTTCTTGCTTAAATCCTCTACATTGGTAAAACACACCTACTGTAGAACCTTGATGTAGTAGCAAATAAAACGTATCACCGTAGTCTGAGCAACACCCAATGCCAGCGTTGTGACAGTCTGGCACCTGCTCATGCCTTAATTTGGGTATATTTGGGTACAAATATCATGGTTAAATATCAACCTACTTTCTGAACTGAATAATGGGGTTACACGAACAGGCTGAGAAGCTCTTACAGCCCCGTAGCATGTCGGCACCTACAGGAATGTTGATCACCGTGTAATTAATTAAACACCATTACACTCCTTATAGTGACCACCCACAGAAGCTTCTTTTCATCTCGCAGTGTATTTCTCCAATTTTGTAGCACAAATCCAATTCTGTAACTCACTGCCAGCTAGGAGCTGTTTGGCTGCTGTCTCTCTACTACACAGCAGAGTCTTAGCAAAAGCACTAAAACAAGTTTTAAGAAGTTTAATCAGTGACATCACCAGTGTATAAAAATCCTAGGGAGGTGCGAGATAGTCATTCCCCCCAGCTCTCAAAGATTAAACATTAGCATGCTCTCCCTCAGAAAACAAGATCTAATTAACTATCAGCACATGGCTGTGTTTTTGTGTGGTTTCACTAACAGAAAAGGTGCCCCCAGTTAAGAAAGTTTTCAAGACTTTGTTTCACAACAACTTAATTCTTCTGATAAAAAGCCATAACCACAAGAGCCTAGACAACAACTGGCCCTAAGAGAATCTTGGCTATTGTGCATTAATAGCACATTAATTGTGCATTAATCATACACCTATGGGTTCTGTTAGCATTTCTAGCCTTGTTATTTCCAGTGGCACAATCACCAGAGATTATAACTTTCTTAAATAACCATATGAATCCAGACGAGCTCTCTCTCCTGTCTGCAATTAGCAAGATGTGCCAGATGAACACCACGTGGGAGGCTGTTCTGGGAGCACTGCTCCACGCAACTTCCCCTCTCACACTATCCTTGTCTGCCAACCAGCCTCTGTTTAAGGCTCCGAGCTATGCTGCAGGAGACAGAAAAGGGAAATATTTCCTCTCTTGCCCTCTTCCTCTCTGTGCTATAACCTCTCTGACAAGGCGAGATCTCTAACACATGGTATTACGAAGATCTCCCATGTGGAGAATGGGTAAGCGTATGGAGGGGATGGCCACACCAAGAGATATTAATTACCGGTAACAGCCATAAGATCAACAACTTAAAATCATTTAAGCAAGTCACCTCCTGCAGCTGCATTTCAAGTTTTTCTCTCTAATTCCAGAGGGATAATTATGTACAAGAAGGAGGACCATTCAAGCAAAACCTGATTGTTTTATCTGCCGCATTCTGTGGAAGAGCCTGCCAAGGGTCCCTATACCCGGACACTCGGACAGAGCACTGAGGATCCAGTGACAGTTGAAGCTTCCGAAGAGCTCGTAAACCAAACACCCAGTGCAACCAGCAATACACTGCCAGGATCACACAGGGCTCCCCAGAAGGACTGACAGAACCATTTAGAAAACAGCTCTTAAAGGTGCTGTGCGGCCTTTTGCCCAAAGCTGTCCAAAGAACAGAAGATGGCACACAGTGCTGAATTTTACAGAGGGTTTCAGGAATTGGACTCATAATCCTGGTGGCTTTACTGGGCAAGTCAGTAGAAACAAAACTAGAGAACTAAACAAGCAGACACATGGATAAAAATTACCTAGTGAGAAAGAATGAGCTTCAAAGGAAAAAATAGTCACGAATGTGCTGAAGTTCCAAGACAGATGACATGTGGATAAATGAATACAGGCCACCTAGACTTCAGGGTGTCCAGAACATCCCGTCTAATCTCCAAGAAAGCTAACCAGCGATGTTTGCGGATAAATAATCAGGTGGGACAGGAAACAGGTAGTATGGTCAGTTTTCACAAAGGAGGGAGATAACCACTTGAGTTCCATAGATCTCCCTGCTGCAACCTACTCCTTTACGTTCTTAAGCACGAAAAAGGTGGGGAAAAAAGGAGATTCTGCTTCAATAGTGAACCACTTGCTGACACTACTAAACCATTAACAGCAGTAAAGACAAAAGCCAACTCTAAAGCACATCCCCTCACCCCTCAAACGCCTTACCCAATAGTGATGTGGATACTTATGTGACATGAAACCTGACAGCTAAGCACAAGACAACATCCACAGGAAAAAAAACCTAGTATGTTACCTTCAGAGTCCACTATCATCCCTTCCTGGGCTGATTTATGCCAATTCTGAATCTCGCATACCTTTCTTTTCATGTTCTTGTTCCAGTGGCTCCAGAATACCATCCTCTTCATCCCTGTAGCCATAGTATTCTGCATCAATGGCCTTCATAAGCTCGGCTCGAGTTTTCCGAGGTGGTGGGAGGGCTGAAAGAACACAACTGTCATTCATCAAGGTCTATCCCAACAGCTTGCTGTGCGTTCCTGGCTCTTATCAACCTCGCAGCAACCACAGCTACCTCACTTAAGCTAATGACCAGCACACGATCTGAACCACTCTCAGCATCGGGAATACTTTACTCCGACCTGCACAAACTGTCTGAACACATGCCGTGATGCTTCATACTGCATAGTTCCCACCCTGGGGCAATTCTACACCATCGCATACATGGTTGTTTTTCCTGCTGTACTGGAGTCCTAGTACAGAGCAAGACTGCTATATGAAAGGCACTAAAGAACTGTCCCAAGCTCCCCCAGATCATGCAGTACTTCCCATCATGTTTCTCTGCAGAAGGCCAGTAGGACAGAGCTGATTCAGTAGGCCTGCCTCACCCTCAGGTCTAAGGAATTCCCACTCATTCAATGAGAAATCTATATATAAAGTTTTATCCACATACATCTATGTTTTTCCTGTTACGAAAGCTGATTCCTGCTTCTAAAATTATGTTCAAGACAACTTCATTTTTTTTTCTTTTTTAAATTTTGAACTCAGAGTACTATTTAGAACTTATCAATAAAGCTAACCTGTTATACTAGAAAGTTTCTACAGAACATCAGTCCTTCTACTCCCAGTAGAAGAGAGTTTACTCTTTTCTACAGTTCTTTAACTGCAAACAGCCAAAACTGTTCTTTGCCCAAAGAAATAGCCTTTAATTACATACTTGTGTTCAGTGTATCGTTTGGCTGATCTAAGATACAGGCCAGACTACGCTATTACTGGCATTCCCTCCACACGGACATTTTACTCAAGCTCTACTACTATGCACATTCATGCCTGGGAAGAGTTGCTATTTACTTACGTTCCTTTTCAAAAAGTTCTCTAACTCCTGGTAAATCCTTTGCAGCTCCAAAATATTTGTAACCTCTGTTCCCTGGAACTTCTTTCCCCTCATGATCTAGCATTTTTGGTCCAATCCGCTGGAAAATAAACAGAGTTAATTGTTTAAAATTTTATTCGTCTTACATCTTGTATTTCCTGTTTTCCTGGGCATCTTCATAGCTTAAAGGATTGAGAAGAGAGATATGCTGTATCAGTTCAAACTACCCCGCAAGTAAAATGCCCTCATAGCTCATTTTTATACAGGTTCTACTACTTTCACTACAAATCACACATTTAAAATGACCACACCAACCACAGAGTGCCCATACCAGATTAACCTTCACCTTCTTGCTTGTAAGCAGAACAACCATATAGTACAAAATAATCTACACTTACAGCATAATCAGGGCCTCCTAGCTCCTTTATTCTGAATTCCCAGTGTCCTTTCTCCCTCAGAAGCTTGTTTATTTCATCATTCAGGTCCCGAATTCTGAATTCGCCTAATCCAGCTGTTAGAAGGGAAAAAGGCAGTAAAATTAGGCAGCTTACTAGAAGCACCAGAGTAATGTCAGAATTTATGCAATGGAAACAGTATAGTTCACATGAAATGTGATTTCTACTGTAACTGCTTAGGACTGGAGATGCAGTAAAATAAAACGTAATCAGAAAAGTCTTACCATTTTGAATCTGTGCCACTTTCTTGGAAATTTCCCCAATGATCTAGTTAAATAAGAGCACAGAAGTTAATTTCTCAAAGAAAAGGCTATAAAAGGCTAAAAACCCTAGAAGGATCCAACTTCTAAGTTGGTTTTTTGATCTAGAAAATGGACGTGAGCCTATAAATTTCCAATATCAAGACAGATGTCATTCAGGCACAAATATAGTACCTCAGAAGCTTAAGAAACAAGGACCCATTTTTACAGCAGTATACGTGATGAGGGCAGGAGCACGTGAAGTACAGAGAAAGGCTGAGAGAAAGCTGGGTTTGATTTGCCTTAAGAGAAGGCAAAAAGGGAATAACGTATTGCTGCCTTCAACTACCTCATGGAGGGTACAGAGAAGACAGAAGACAAATAACAACAAACACAAGTTGGAACAGGGGAAATTCTGATTAAATTACAGGGGGAAAAAACCAATTAAGGTGGTAATCAAACACTGCAACAGGGCCCCAAGAAGCTGAGGAATCCAAAATCCCTGAAAATATTCAAAACTCAGTCGGACAAGGCCCTGAGCAACCTGACGTGGTAGGAACACATCTACTCTGAACATCATGGTGAACTACATGATCTTTTATCTAAATTATTCTGGGATTTAACTGTCAGCATACTGGAGAAGTCTGAAAAAACTTGTAAACAGGCTGCCTAAACATGAGGTGCTAAAGTTCTACTTCCAATAGAATTGGAAAAATCTGTAGCTTGACATTACCTGTCGCCTCCATTTCTCAGCTTTAGGCAATTCATTACACTCTGATGCAAGGAAAGGTCTTCGCTCCTGTTTGACAGAAAGCCACACATCATGAAGGTTTAGCCTAGCATCAAGATCGTCACAGCACTTCAAACTTTATTCCTTGATTAACCCCAAACTATGCCACCGAGCTCCAGTGCCTTCTGCTCCCACCGATTTTTATGAAGTGGAAAACAATGATGATTTACAGCCCTGCCAAATTAAACTATCACAGAATATAACCATCTACTCAAATCCACTTTATTCAAAACAGCATCTGTCGCCTGTTTTTTCAGATCACCCCCCAGTCCTCTCCCATACAATAACATTTCATTTAGGACAGCTGAATTACAACATCATTTTTGGTATACTAGCATCCAAATAAAATCCGTGGCTTTCCAAGTGGCTATTAAGTTTAGGTCTTTCTTTCTTAATTGCTACTACCTAAATACTGTAATTCTTTTCCAATATTATTTTGTTTTGTACTCTCCCATCTACAGTTTATCCAAAACACCTTCTTCCCACCATTCTCCTTCCCTCACATAATATATCAGAAACTCTATTCCATCTTATTCTCTGGCTGTTGCTCACAGATTCTTTTCCACTACAGTTTCCCAAAACTGTTATTTTCCACTTTAGCATTTCATATTGCGCTCCTCTGTAAAACATTTCTTAAGGTGCAAACACAGGACATCACAGTGAGTTTCCAGAATTCCTCTGACAGTTACCCAAAATTTACAATTATAAACCTGTCCAAAAAAAGTTATTGAGAACACACTGACCCCTACATAAATATTCTTGCAATTTGAGTTATGATTCAGTGAAAAAAGTACAGGAATATCCAGAGACAGCTGAGAATCAGTCTCTAAGGTTCTGTGTGGGCTCAGGGCTGCTATTCCTTTCATTACAGTGGCAGAGTTTTTTTTTTAATTATGAAGTTGCCAAGTCCTTTTTTTTTTTTTTTTCCAATCTTACACCAATCAAAAAAAATAGCTGCATGACAGCACTGACAACTATGAACAGATGCACAGCTGTCATGTGCTGGGTTAATAACATGCCAATGTTGTGTCACATGCCAGCCTCGAGCTCACAGGAGTCCTGAAGGCCCCCTGTTTTGTGGTTACTGTTTTGTCAGAATATTACCAGTGAACAAGATTATGAGGATTTCTCTACCTCTTCTGGGAAGAAAGCCAAACTGGTGACTACTGTCAGTAAAAATAAGGGAATGTGCATCAATTTGCACACGTAGTTGCAAAAGGAGATAACTTCAGGCTCAAAAATAACTTTCATTTTCTGCACAGTGTGCTGACTCTATTTAAAGCATTATTGTAGTATGTGGGTTTCTTTTTTAATTATTACATATTCTACCTACATTGCATAAAAAAATTTATTCTCGGCAGCCAAGCCAACATACCTCCAAAACATACATCTACATAAAATTTTTAAACAGGTTATTCAGTTAAGAAAATTATATTTGCCATTTCCATTTTGTGTCACCGTGAAATATGGGCCCGACTTTAGCTGCTTTGCAGATGACTGATGTCAGACTCCTACAGGATACCTGAGCCTGGCGTATGACCTTCCTGGCAGCTATCACACAGGTCTGTACACAGTTTGCACTCCACCCCAGATGAGAGCTAACAAAGCTTTGGGGTTTTTACGTCATCATACCTTAACTTTTCCTTCCTCAAGCTGAGCTTGCCGAAACCTTGCCAAGGCCGTCCTGAAGAAAAGAAAGGAGGCAGATTTACTTCTACAAATCTAGATTCCAACAGGAAAATACTCTGAATGTTTATTATGGACTTAATTACAGTCTAACATATTCACTAACCAGCTCTTCTGGCTAGAGACTTCTTCACTGGGCTTGAATCCTCAGTGGTTAATTTCTTAGATAAGAATAAACTATGGTAAGTAGCTATTATTTTTTCTGTTTAGCATATGCCAGCATGTTAGATATTGGCACCAAAAGGATGTCAACAGGTTATAAGCACAAGCACAAAGTTTACATATCTTAGCAGGGGACATATCAAAAAGCAAACAAAAAACTCAAGAGAAAAAAGCTTCAGTAAGGAAAGCAGCAGTTAGTAATCAGGTTTATTAATGTTATAAAAATATTCTGAGTTTCTCAAAACTGAGCAGACACCACACACACTACAGTTCTTTAACAGTTTTATTTATTTACTAGACATCTAATGGTTACGCTAAAAAGCACAAAACAACTGCGAGCACTTCATACCTTTTCACAGCATACCTATACCCTGCATCTAAGCCAATGACCTAGGCCTCACCTGCAGCTAACAGGCATTTTCAGGATGAAAACCACCCCATCCAAGCCAGTATCCAGGACGCACTGGATGGAACCACTCTAAGAGAGCTCCTCACAAGGTACCAGACAGATGTACCTCCTCAGCCTCTCTCTGAGTCACTATTACCAGCTCAGAAAGTACATCAGGAAAAAGAACAAGCATGAGACAAATATATTTAGAAATACTAGATTAGAGTTTTTTAAATATGGGGGCTACAAACATTTCTGAGAAGTACTTGAGAAAGTCAATACAAAAATAAACCTGTTAAAACCCACTGGTTTAGCCCAAGCAAGAACAACTATACATAAGCCAATGCTGACAGCTGTCCATCTATCCTGGCATCTCTGTTCCAAAAACGGGGACTGCCTAACCCCATAACGGGACGAGTAACACCTTCCACCACCTCTGTCCCCCAGCCCTTGCTGCAGCTTCTCTGCGGTCCCGCTCAGCACCGGGCTGGCTGCGGGCAGCTGCCTGCACCCCTCCTGCCATCTCCAGCTCCTAGGGCTTCAAAAAGGCTGAACGCGGGCACCCACGGCTCCAGGGCGCAGATGTCTGACACCAAACGCTGCCAGAGGGA
>NW_010129832.1:0-17220 GCF_000699245.1 Pterocles gutturalis | reverse complement strand
GGGGCCGGCCGTGCCCGGGGCTGGGAGCTGGAGAAGTTGCCGTTCTGCCGGTGCTGGGCGTTAATGTCGCTTGTGACTTGGTGGCTGTTCCGCTACGCCGTGGGTGTGACTGTTTAGAAGCTACCGGTAAATTGCAGAAATAAAAGTGATGTGTGCTTTTCTCGGGATTTCTTTAAAATGAATGTCTGAGGCTGTTAGTTTGTTGCTGGGAGGAGGTCGTTCCTCGTGCAGCGAAACAGATCATTTTCTGTAGTCTCCGTGGCAGCAGATGCCTGAGGACTGCCCGGTAATTTCACTGCTGCTAATTTGTAGGATGTAAATCTAATCTGTGTGAGAGATGATAGTCTGCTTTGAATATGGGAGGAATCCCTCTTTATAAATAAAATGCAGTGGGATTTTTAGCATATGTGCAGAGCAACTGAGGATGGTGAGGTGACTCTGGTAGTCAGTATTTGTGGTGGACATGATGCCTGTGTAGTGTTGTTCAGAGCAAAGCCCACTTTGCTCTCATTGTAATACTCTTTACTTTTTCCTTTTCTAGAGTGAGGCAGAAGTGAATCCCAAAGCTTACCCCCTGGCTGATGCACAGCTCACCAAAACGCTACTGGATCTTGTGCAGCAATCCTGCAACTATAAGCAGCTACGCAAGGGAGCCAATGAAGGTGAGACCTGTGTGTTGTGTTCTAGAAATCATGGCAAGGATTTTGTGAGATGCTATGGCTAGAGGTTGTCTCTTCTCTCTAGTGGTGGGCCACTAATGTTACATAGATCTGGATATTGTGAGTGTCCCCCTCCTTCCTTCTCCTTCTAGCCTGTTTAAGCAATATTCAGGGACAGAACTAAGCTGTAACCTTTTCAACATTTGTATAGGGTTCTGGTAGATGCCCAGACTGTGTTCCCAGCGCACATCCTGTGATCGTTCGTACTTCAGTGATGTGGTGCTGGGATTACCAGATACCTAGCCAGTTTAGAACCATTAAAAGATTTGGGTTTGAGGGGACCTCTGGAGGTGTCTAGTGCAACCTGCTCAGAGAGTGTGACCTACTCAGAGATCCCTCACAGTTGGATCCGGTTGCTTGGACTTTGCCTAGTCAAACTTTTAAAAAAACAATCCCAAAAGACAGAAACCCCACAGTCTCTCAGGACCAATGTCCCACGCCTTAAATCCCTCTCATAAGGGGAAGGGAGCAGAACATAAAGTTCCAGTGTGTCGCCAGAATCTCCCTGAGGCAACAGTGACAGTCTGCAACTTGTCCTTTTTCTTGTGCACTCATGAGGACAGTCTGGCTCTGTCTCCTATCTCCTTGAAGTAGTAGAAGACAGCAGCCGTATTCCCCGCCCACCCCCCACTTCAGCCCTCTCCAGGCTAAACAAACCCAGCTCCCTGAGTCTCCCCTCATCTGTGGTGCGCCCCAGCCCGATAGCCGTCAGCAGCCCTGGGCTGGTCTCGCTCCCTTGTAAATGTCTCTGCTGTGCTCAAGGGCAACATTGGGCACAGTAACCCAGGTACAACCCTGTGAATAACCCCCTCCCTGGCCCTGTAGCTCCCATCTTCCTTTGGCCTGTCCTCATGCTACCACTAGATCTCCTTCTTGCTCATGCCAACATCTAACGTTGTTTTTCATTAGATGTGATTTCTAGAAGGACCTAGACTTACTCTTCAGTTTCTTTTACAGCCACCAAAACACTGAACCGAGGCATAGCAGAGTTCATAGTCATGGCGGCAGATGCTGAGCCCTTGGAGATCATCCTGCATCTCCCTCTTCTCTGTGAGGACAAGAACGTACCTTATGTGTTTGTGCGCTCCAAGCAAGCCCTGGGTCGGGCATGTGGTGTTTCCCGGCCGGTCATCGCCTGCTCCATCACCATCAAGGAGGGATCACAGCTAAAACCTCAGATCCAGTCTGTCCAGCAAGCTATAGAAAGACTGTTGGTCTAAATGCCCATGAGTTTAAGTGTGTGTGGAATAGGAAAGTTTAAATCAGGGGGAATTAATGTCTAGCTTCAGTTGAGATTATAGTTTTGATATCAGTGTTTCATTTCAAAATACCACATTTTTGTTTAATAACAGCTTCATTCTTAGTATTTCTGCCTCTCCTCCCCCCTCTTTTCTATTATTCCACTCCAACACATTCATTCTCACTATATTACTTCTTTAAAAGTGATTGTACAACTGTATTTCCTGTTTGATGTTTAAAAAAAGAGAAAAAGAAAAAAGATCCCCCCCTTATCTCCGTCTCTGACTGCTCAGGGCTTTTTTAACCCACCCATTAGCTTATTCTGCATTGTGGTATTTCTGCTAAGCTTCAGCCTCTAACAGGTGTGATTAACTCCGTGTTTCTGAGGATAAGGCATATCGGTTCCCTGCATTGTGTGCGTGCAGACTGCTGGAGTTGTTGCTTTAAGTGATGGAGCTGTGTAGACTACCTATAAGGCAGGCAGCAGCTACTGTGTAGCACTGGATGGAGCCAAGATCAGTACATACAGCACAATCCTTTTTCTTCTTCAAACCAGAGGAGAGACTTCTGTAAGAGGTGTATGGGGAGCAGAAATCTTATGGCAGTGCACGAGGGGAAATCTCTTATCTCGCTTATTTTTAAATACTGACTTTTTAAGAAAAATAAAATTGCTGACAAAGCTAAATATAATTGTTGTTCCCTCGGGCAAGCCTTTGCAGCTAACTGAAGTGTCCTGCTTCTAAAGCTAAACGGCTCAGAGGTTGCCTAAGGCTGTTGTAGTAGTTCATACTCCTTCAGTTTTCTTTGTGTGGACTGTTATCAGTGAGCTTGGCCTTCCATTGCCAATGGGTATTTAAGTGCCAAACACATGGTAGAGAGCAGTCTGCTGTGGCTGACAAGTACCCTACATATCTCATGCTTTTAGGGAAGCTGCTGTACTGTAGTCACCTGACTAAAGATAAACCCTTTATGTCATGGCCAAGGCAACAGAGAGGAAGTAATTTTTCAGATAAAACAACTGTCTTGAGAAGAGAATGTAAGATAATCTCATTTTCTGCAAAAGCATGAAACACCACCAGCATTCTGGAGTAGTTGTGGTCTTACAGAGCTAGCTTTAGTTAAATGCATATTGTGTAATTAATCCACTTACTGCTTTGAGCAGAGGAGTCTAAACCTCTGTGTTGGAATGGGTCAGGTCATATCAAACCTGTCTTCTAATGCAGAATGCCAAAGCAAAGCTAGCACAGAAAGACCAATAGGAACAACAGAAGGGAAAATAGTTCTCCTGTAGTGTTTCCACAGAGGCACTAACTCCATACCTTTAGTAAGTATATCCCAAGCAGATGAAATCATCTCACGAAAGACTGAAGACAAAACATGTCTGTATATTTTTGTAAATGGCTGATAATGAATATCCTTGCTGAGGTGAACTTGATACAAAGATTTGAGAGTTCTTTCATTTGTATGAAGTTTAGAAATGCTGCTGTTCCCTTCTACCAAGGCTGACTGTTGAGCTAGTTGCATTTAAAACCACAGCTTTGTAAAGGACTTGCCCTATTGTACCATGCCAGGACAGCTGCTGTAAGACAAAGCACAGGAGAAGCAGAATAAAGGATTCTTGATCAAGCAAAACTGACCTTATTTTCTGCTCTGAAGTCTTCCATCACCATCCCTGTTGAACATCTGTTTAATGCAATAGCTTGCCTTTAAAAAAAAAGCCAGGAGGAAGATCTAATAACCTAGACAAAATGTCCCATAGTCATCCAAAGCCTGGAACATATTGTGCCTAGGGCTTATCAAACCAAGGGAGAAGTTAACAAGGGCATTTGGGGAATGAAAATTCACAGAATTAGGGACAGGATAGTCTCATTATTTTATTGCATTCGAGTCTTGCTAAGACAAGTATTTACAGTAAGTTCTTTGCCAAAGGGAAAAATAAATTGCTTAGACAAATCTTTATTAAAAATAACTACTATAATGCAGGCTGATTGAAAGTATAATAAACTACACAGCTTCAATACTGCAGCACTCAACGTGGGCTAGCTGCTCTTTCGAGAAGAGCTGTGGAGGTGGAAGTGAGCAGCGTGGTGGCATAGCTACGGTGGTCACAGTGCCAAGAGTTCACAGCTGGCTCCAATACGTGTGCCACACTACAGCCCAGGCATGACCTTGGTATATGACTTAATTCTTCAATAAGTTGCACAATAGTTTGTGTGCCAAACACAGAAAACCCTAAAAACACCACACAGACCAAAATGGGATACCTCATGGTATCAGGGCAAGGACTATTGGGTTTCATCATCTTGCACTGCAAGGTAAGTTGGGCATGCCCAGCATGGAAGTTTAAAAACCAAAGCACAGACAGCCCCAAATGCAGCCTCCATAAGTACAATTAAAAAAACCCAAAAAACCCTGGAAGTAACAGGGGCTACTCTCCACGACTTTATATATTTTTTTTTTTAATTATTTTCAAAGCACAGATTCGAGTACAGAAGCCTGCACAATAGTCTGACTCATACTCGCTACAGAGGTGGAAAAACTCTGTGCCATCTCAGTAATTGAACTGGGGTAAATGCTTGCACCCTTCCAGGGAACACGACTTTTTTTCTTCTTTTTTTAAACCACCTTTTGCTATTACCATTTAAAAATGGAAGACCTGGCTGTGCAGCTTTGTGAAATGCTGGCATTTTGTCCAAAGGATTGGCTACTGCTTCTCACTAATTATTTTCTCCTTTATGATCTGCTGGTAATGTTTGTAACACTGACGATGAAAAAGAACCCACTGAAAAAGAACCCACAGAAAGCACTGATACTGACTGGCTGTTCTGGAGAGCAGGGGAGTAATACACCACATTTATACCCTCTGTTAGCACACAGATTTGACCTGCTGCTTGAATTCATGTGGTGCCATTGACACAGATCACTCTGTTTTTTCACTCCCATTGAAGTGAGTTTTGCTGTCTTCATGATGCAAAGACGGTATAGCCAGTGTTGCAAAGTAAGAAGTACAAAACAACTTTTATTAAGAAACCAGGAAGGCACAACTGTGTTCACTTGCAATTAGTGCCCTGAGTTAGCATGGAATTTAATTCTGCCTTTGGGTACTGTGATCAGAATCCAACCTTGCAGAGATGTTTCACAGCTAAGAATAAAAAGTTTCTCCACTGCTAGATTCAGCAACATTTACTCACCTTCTCCTCCATAGCAAGATCAAACAGACATAGCATCCACATAAGACAACCAAAACTTTAAGCAGACAGAAGTCAACCAGGGCTTTCTGCTCCAGCTTAGTGCTCACTAAAGTATTCAGTCAGTGCATCCATGAGCTCCTGCTTCTTCCCCCCACCCTTCAGCCCATAAAGCCTGCATGCATCCTTCAGAGCAGGTACAGTGAGCTTGCCTAGAGTGCCCTTCTGCACATGACGCTGCAGCTCTTCTTTTGAGACTTCTACCTTGGGCCTCTTCTCGGTTTGACCATCATAAGCTAGAAAAATAAATTTTAGATCACCAAAATTTTAAAAAGTTTCCTAACAGGAAGACATCAACATTTCTTATACACAGTTAAGGGCCGTTAGCACATGGTACTTTAACAGCTACCTACACACTCACAGACCTAGTTTCCATATTCTGTTTTATAGAGTAGGTGTCGCTCACTATGCAAGTCATATAGTCTATTTTGCTGATACGAGTGACCTCAACCTCAAGTATGAAACTTTGTGTTCCAATGGAAAGATTACCCCCCTAAATGTAACTTTTATGGAACAGGGAATGCAACTATTCCACAGGAAGTTCAGCTAACTGACAGTCCCACTTCATGCAGAGTTTCATAGACCCCCAAACTACACAGGTACTTAAGCATTACTTAGACAGTCAACCCTAAAGATGCCTACCTTGGACTTGTTTAACAGCCTAGGCGTAAAAGTCTGCTTCCTCACCAAGAACATAAACCGAAAGCATGAACAATCTCACTACTCTGTTGTAAAAAACCCAATGTTATTAATAATTATAATGATAAAAATAATAATAAACAAATATATCTTCTTCAGTAATTTACCCACATTGCTTCCTCTATTTCTCTGTTATTTTCACTATTCAGTTTCTCATTCCAGCAGTTCTCTAGCTGGTTACCACAATATCCTCTGCTCTCTGAGAATCACCACTGGATAAGTCCACTTTCTTGTGGAGATGAGTAAAGAGTTATTGCACAAGCAGCTTCTTTGAACTATGAGACAAACTGAAAACACAGAAGCCTCTAAACAAAGAGCACAGACACCATGTTGCATGCCTGCACCGTGATTACTTACCTTGTTTTCGCTTTACAGCCTTCGCATCAGGGTTGTAGTCAGGGGGATAGACCAGCTGCTTAAACTCCTCCACCAGGTTGCCCAGCCTGCGGTTCATCTCTTCAGCCTTTGGCACTGGCAAAAGAGAAAGATCTGCCCTCTCAAAAACAGAGTGATCACAGGACAGTCTAAATGAGGCCATCACCAGATACAGTTGTGGTTCTGTAATAATGAGCATGCAAGTGTCTTGCAAGTATGCAAAATGCAAAGACCTCTGTTATGATATTCACAAGTGAGAAATTTACAGCTCTTGGTAATATCAAGAGTTTGTATTATACATATGTAATGGACTGGCACATATCTCTGAACAGGAGATATATATACAGAACAAAACTGATGTGGTGGACGTGATGTAGAAGATCTCCTACCTGGTTGCACTGTTACCCAGGTCTAATCTTAGACATTTAAAATACAACACCTTACTATCTAAGGTTGTGAATAGTTTGAGGCAGAACAGCTTGTTTCTGTCATGTATTTGTATGATATCTAGCACAGGGATCTAGATTATTTGTTAGGTACCACTTCAAAAGAGACAACCAGTTACTCTAATGCTATCCCTGGAGTACAACGTAATTTTAAAAAAAGGAACTTCCCCTTCAGGAGTAGGTTTCTGTACTTTGACAAGATATTCTTATATAGAAACTCTCACAGCCACAAGGTGGCATCATTGGCTCCTGGCAGAATAATTCTCTAAGTAATTCTGCCCATTTATCAGACTGAAATATTAATTAGACTCTTGAAGACAAGAATTTCAGAGAAAACATTTGTCACCATAGAAAAAATGTGATTCAATTTTAATTTTGGAGGGTAAAGAGATCAATTTTACCTTATCTTAAAAGTGACAGCATTAGAAAGGAAGGTTTCAATATTTCAGAATGGACACATCCAGAAGTCTACGTCTTGGAACTGCACAGAACTGATTTTTTTTTTAAAAGACACGTGGTTTTGTAGTAGCATATCTCTGACTTAGAACAAAGTCAAGAGCCCTCTACCCGCCTCCCTCCACACCCACCAATAATTCTCACTTGTAAGATCCTCAGCTTGTTCTGGTTCTATCATATCCAGCGCCAAAGCCTCCAGATTCCTGAAGTGCTGCTGCAAAACTGGGTTTTCAAAGCTGTCAGTCCTGTCAAGAATTCCCAAAATGTCACTGCATGCTGCTGAGAAGACATACAAGACACATAGGACTTGCCACCAATCTATTTCAAAGTAAAAGTTCCCTCTTTCTCACATAACAATTTATCTTATTGGAAGAACTGCTTTTCCTCTTTTCAGTTTACCTGCTGAATCACTATCCCATTATGCATCAACCACATGAGAAAGCTGTGTAAGACTTAGAAAGCTGTATGAGACAAACAGAGACAGTGGCATTCCACCTTAATACCAGTTATGCTACTTTCCACATACCTAGAAAAAAACTCCCACAAAAGCACTTCATTAAATTTATCCTATCTATAATGAAAAGCCAAAGGGCTCTAATTTAAACAATCCAGGTCTGATCTGCAATAGATTGGCAGAACCACAATAAATTGGGATACTTCTGCAACAAATGACAACAGCCCAGAGAACAACAGCAATTCTGTAAAGAACTCCAGAACGTGCTAGATACTGCATGGGGTATCTGGGTATTCAGAATAATTAAGAATAAAGTTTGGACAAAGCTACTGCAAAGGGAAGCAATTAGCACCAAAATGCATCAAAATCCCATCTTGTGGACACCACAGCTGAACAACATATGCAACAGAGCAAGCAACATTGCTGCGTTTTCTTCCCTGTGCCACCCCCCCTCCTAGCACAATATTTATCTCCATGTACCTGTATTTGAATCGGAGTTTTTGAATTATTTCCTTCATTTTGTCTATTTGCTCTCGACTGGCTGGCACCTTTTCTGTAAAATCAACATTCCGTTTGTCATCTGCATATGGCAGGAAAATTAGATGGAAACCTATAGAGAAGGGACAGAGTAGAGAACAGTTATGTAGAACCATCACCTCAAACCAATCATTTATGGGAGAGACCAAGATGCTAGTACCTACAGCATGACACTCAGTCCCAATCTCAATGTATATAACCAACATCGCTAATGGATTTTGCATAGCTAATAGCTGGAAGTTTGTGACTTGCTTTTTACAGAGATCAACTTGTCTAGACCCCATGTCTCCCTGGATATGAATGTGAAAAAAATCTTGTTTGAAAATTAATGCCCACATGTTATTTCTGAAATGCTTTATTTTGTCCACAAGCAGTGTTATTCCCCTACTTTACATCCTCCCAGCACACGATTTTCCAGTTAAAGAGGTGAGAAAATGCAAAATAGCAAGAGTGTGCCTTTGCCCCCTTATCACTCCCCCCTCAGCTAATAAGGTGTGAGGCTCAGGATATGAGATTATTTATTTAATGCTTTAAAATGTATTCAAGGATACAATAAAATTCAGAAAAAAGACATTCCATCTAGTCAGCAAACAAACAAACAAAAAAGGGCTTTTAACTTTAGGTCAGTTACTTGAATCTGCTAAAAAGAGGTAGGAGGTGGGAAAAATATTGTAGCTGTGTTACACATGAGCAAGCACTGATGCACCTAGGGTTTTAAAACAGATTCAACATCAGATATATACAGGGACAAAACAGAAGAGAAGGGATGTTGGAAAGCACTCTCGCCAGTTTTAAGGGGAGCAGCACTAAGATTATTTTCATGCAACACAGGACACTATGATGCTGACCACATCCAATCGTGCAGGAAAAGGCAGCATCTCTTCTCATACCTGGAGGGGCTATCTGCACTTTCTGCTCATCCACCTCTTCCTCCTGGGGAACCAGGGCCACAAAGCGAGGAGGAGTGTTCCTGCGCGGGGTGTATCTGCACAGCGCCGTCACCTCCTTCTCCAAGCACTTCATCAATAAGGCATTAAATAGCGTTGTACTCCCTGCAGAGTTAAGACTGTATTGATCAGGTGGACAGTTTTGCTCTTTTGTTCAGGAATGTAACTCTAGATACTACAGTTTCAAAACCTGTGACTTCTTTGAAATCCTTGCAATATTCCAGAGGTAAAGAGCGACTTTTGCAAGGGGGAGCCCTCAAAAATGACAATCTTAGTGTCTCTCCTGATCACAGCAGTGATTGTTCTTGTGCAAGAACTGAAATCACTAGCATCTGAGCAATGAAATACAGATGAAATTGGAAACGGGTATCTACAAAGGCTCTTTCTGGTCTGGTGGGACATCACAGTAGCAGCACATCAAAGGACAGAAATAACACATTAAAAATTCAGACTGCAATATTCCCCCTGAGGCACACGTCTGCTTTGTATCTTGCCAGATATCGTGGTCAGGAAAAGACTGACATACAAGTGTTTGATTCAGGAAACTGCTAAGCTGCAGAAGCTAGTGTAAAGGTTTTTCTTTAGTCAGACAATGCAAAGCATCTGGTCATAACTCAGCCCTCTTTCTCCACTAGTAGACTGAGGAGCTGGAATTTTTTCTTTACTATTGCAGCTTGGGATGGATTAATGCTGTATTTCTAGATGAGCAGACTTACATACACATAAAAAGGTAAGAGAAAGCAGTCCTAAGCATCCTCTCCTTCTCTCTTTATAAGCCCATAAAGTATTGTTAATTCAACCATATTGCCCAAGTACTGTGTTTCCACTACTAGCTGTTGTGGACTTAAAAACAGCAATTATCTTCACTGGTTTTGGTTTGGCTGGGTTTGTTTACCACAAGAAGTACCTTCTTGTCAGGTACTAGGTTACATCTGCTTAGTTTGATTAGCTGCTTGTCATGGTGGATGAAGCATGAAGCCCAATTGGCTTTTCTGATATTGAAGAAAAAAAGAATTAATTGCAGCTGAGAGGCACAATAATGGTTTATTCTATACTTTAGCAAGTTTTTAAGTTAGACAAAAATTTTATACTCAATGACCCCAAACACCCTCTGAATCAGCTGGTTACTCTAATGCAAGGTGATGAATCTTCTCTTGCCATCTTTACTTACCATTTACGAGGGACTCCTCAGGATAGATGAACTGGGAGGACTTGATATGGTGGTGCTTTTTTAACATTGAAAGTGGTTTGAAGCCAATCAGAAACAAACCCGGAGATTCAAACCGCTTTAATTCTTCTGTTTCCTCTTTCTCCAGCACAATCTGGCGGTTTCCATATGTCTAAACCAGGGAAGAACAGATAGTAGTGCTACCAGCATAAAAAAAAATGGGGGGTGGGAGGGTGGGGGGTGGAACAAGTGTGTGGAGAGGATGCAATTGCTGTCTTCCACTACGGAAAAGAGAATTACAGAGAAGACAGAGCAAATTCTCACTATTAGTGCACTGAAATTGCAAGTCACAGTCTGTGACCACTATCCCAAGGGAAATTCCACCTGGACATGAGCAAAATGAACGTTCCTAAGACAGTGGTAAAGCCCCAGCACAGAGAGGCCGTCACATCTCATCCTTGGAGTTCTTCAGAGCTGTCCCAAACAAACCCTGAGCGATCTGATCTGGTTTTGTGAGTCTTGCTCTGGGCTGAGTTGGACCAGACATTTTCAGAGGTCCTGTCTGATGGCAAACTTGCTTCAGCAAATGCACGTCAGCTACCTACTCCTGTCAGAAACAGCAACCCAGAAACGCTTTTGAAGCATCACTCATATGCCACAAAAATTAAAACATGTTGTGGTCCAGCTGCTGAAGTTAGACATCAGGACTTAAAGCTCAGCTTTCTGTTCATCTTCTGTACTTTATTTCAAGAACCTAATGTCCAGTATAAATAAACATAATATTTAATCTTAAGACAACAACTTTAAGAGCCTTTGGCATGGAAGGACACACAAAGCGCGCGTGTGACAATATCCCTAGCAACTGCATATCATGCTTTGAAATAAAGCTGTGCCTAAATAGAACGTGACATTCAATCTGCATCAGCCAAACTATCAGCCTTCCTACCATGTAGGAAGGCAAAACAAAGAACAAAATAACAACAGCCAAAGGTAATATGCTCTTTTTTTTGTTGTTTGGAAAAGAGCTTCACCCACCCCCACATGATTCACACTTATATGTAAAATAAAATGGACAAAATCTGTTCCTAATGAATCAAAAGATAGCACCTGCATCAATAGCACAAGGCCACATAAGGTCAGGCTCTGACAACCTGTTTCTGCCTTATAGAAAGAAATTACTTGTGTTCCTGAGTGCATTTCCACAAGCAGCTATGCTTTCCCTTGAGAGTCATGCCAGAGAAACAACCCACTCTCACTCTATATAGCTTACAAAGTCACCAGGCTATCCCCAGGGGCATAAGGATGTAAATATTTTTGCATCTAATCTTGAAAGTGAAATACAAACAAAAGCAGCAAGAGGATCAGCATCTCCCCCCCCCATCATCACAGGGACAGAAAAAAGCAGGCACATAATCAACATGTTACCTGAGCCCTTTTTGTGTCACTAGGTAGGAGCAAGCTGCCCGTTTTTCCATTAAACATCCTTGTTTTTGTTTTAACTGGTTCATTAGTTTCCCGATAAAGCTTCACTGGATATGGCTTATAAGCTTTTTGAACAAGGTTGTAAACACCAACAGAAAGCGACAGATCTTTGTTCAGATACAGATTTAGCCTGTGTAAAAAAGCAGATACAGACTGAGACTTCTGAAAGAACACTTCTGCAAAAGAAAGTAATCTCCTCAGATAATTTATTTTCTCTGACCTCCTCCTATCCTATTCTCCTCTCCCAAAATCACAAGTATCTCTGGAAACATACTACTACTTGAGTCATAACCTCACTTGTTTAAAAACATTCTTGCAATGCTGTCACTTCTGATCATAAAAATTATTTAAACACAAATAATTTACCATATTTCTTCCATCTATTTTTCACTCTGAAGGGCAGCTATGCTCAGGCAGAGCACAGGACAAGTTCACATTTGGGCACCTCACCTGTGCTTAATGCAATGTGACCTCTGAATTCACACAGCTGTCCACACAGAAGACAAAATTCCCCAAAAGAACCCCATCAAGACAAACAATACCATGATTTAAGAAAAAAAAGTCATCAGAAGTCAGAGAAAAATTCAAAAGTAAACGCTTAAAATTGGACGTAATCTTCAAGTTCTGGGAGCAGAAGAGTTAATTACTGTGAATGCTACTTTCTCTCCTCTAAAAGGCATCACTGGTATGGGATTCTTACTCCTCAGGTATTAGAAAACTGGGGAACATTCCAAGAAGAGGAAAATAAAGCTGCAAGCATGAGCAAGAATGCCAGTGATAACAGCTCAAGTTGGTATTTTTTTAAATATATATTAAAAAACACTAGGCTGTGAAGTTCATTCCCTTACTGTGCTTCCACATAATTCTTCTATGAACTCACTCATTAAAAAACAACTATTATGGAGTATGTGGTTCCAAAAATACTTTCTATCTCCTTTGTCAAGATCCCTTTAATCTCTCTGTAAGTATCTCTAATCTTTCAGTAGGAGATCAGAAATATCAAGGCTGTCTGAATCCACACCAAGTGCCTACACAGACAGGCCACATATAACTATTTAATAATAGGCCAAAATACCCACCAGTCACATTGAGATGAAATTTTTCTAAGTTAACACTAGTAAGAAAAGCCTCATTTCAATTAGATTTCACTATAATCTAACCACTTTATATGTGGCAGATTTTTTGGTAAGTATTTTACTTGGCAACGATGTAATTTTTCAAAATGATAATTTCTGGCCAACTCAATACAGGAGATGTCACACAGAGGAAAAAGGAGGCTTAGCTTCACTCTTCACTCTTCTCATCCATGAAGGACAAATATCCTTGGAAGTTACAGAAGAAACACCAATCTTGGACTAAGGAATTACGAGTAATGAATGTAAGCACTGATGCCTTTATAGGCCCATCATCCCAGAAGAGGGAGGTGGGATGCAGTCGAAAAATAACATCGGATGCCTCAATTGAATGAAATATCATAACTAGGCACACACCTGACTGAAGTCCGTTTCTTTGTCTCCTTTGCTCGTACTTTCTTCATAAGATGTTCCAGTTTCCCTGACTCGTCAGGCTGGATCCCAAGGTCCTCATCCTCTGCTATGTTTATGATATCCCTGTAGAACAAAGAGATATCGAACCCTCCAGGCTTCTTCAAGTGCATCAGGTCCAGGATAATACCTAGAAACAAAGTAAGAGATGGAAGGAGGATCACTGAAACTGCTTTTTCTTACATTGTTTCTCAGCACTCTCATATTTCTCTATCTAAGCAAAGAATTTAAGCTCCAAATTGTCATCTGCACTAGATGTGAAAGTTTCCATGGAAAAAGGCAAAAGATTCTTCAACTTCAGTCAAAACAACGTAGCACAGAAGATGTTCCCACCCTAATTAAGAATCCGGACAACACTGTGTATCAAACAGCTCTGACAAGCTCCTATAAAACATAATCTTATCTCAGGCATAGAGGGAAGTAACGAGTTCAGAAATTCCCCTTTCCCCATTACAAGAGCTACTGGGCTATGGAAGCCTCACAGCTTCTAGATCTAGCACATCTGCTGAACTCCCAAAACACTGGTTATCTCATCTATATAGCTGAACTAATGAAGCATTTGCTCTCCAGTCTCTGAGTTCAGGCTGCTGCTCTTCAGCTAATTCAAAATGGAGCCACCAAAATAATTTTCCTTCTGTGTTGACTTAGTGTTGTTATTCCCTTCTTGGAAAATGATGGAACAATTAAATAAAGTAGAGTTTGTTTTCCACAGTCCCCTCAAGTCCTGATTTATGCTATCAGAGTAGAAAAAGAGATCCTAGAAATTAAGTGTTAGTTGTTGGATACCAGATTGGATAACAGATTTTCTGATTTAGATTAAATACCAAATCTCTAATTTAGAAAGATTCAGAAATATTCCCCAGTTCTGATTATTTTACATTCTTTTTCCATTACAAACTTGCAATGCGGTTAGCATCTGCTGCAAGGATACATCAGTTTTATTCTGTCTGAAATTAAAGGGGAAAATAATGACCTGTGTCTCTCAGATCACCAGCTCTGGTCCTGGCCAGCTTAGCTTTAGCACTGTCATTGGCATGAGGGTCATCCTCATTGGTGAAGAGCATGATCCTTTTGTGGCTCAGTCTGACTTGGACATCGCTGAAGAGATTAGAGCAGGCCCAGAGTGCTTCACCCAGTGAATAGTCAGCGTTGTGGCCATAGGTCTCACGGAAAAGTGCTTGTCCTTCATCTCCCCTGTACCGGTCCAGCTCTAGAACATGCTTTGCACCTAAAGGGGATAACAGCATTCACACGCATTAGAAATACTGAAAGAAGTACTGCAAACTCTTCTAACTATGCACCAAGGGTCCCTTGCCGCTGACATCCGAGTAATGTCCCCTAGCACCTCTGTGGCGGTGCCTTTCCAACACTGGGCTGAGAATATTGTTCAGCATAGCCTAACACTTGCAATATTGCAAGCAGGTTACCACTTGAAAGCACCTGCTAGGTCCAAGAGGACACAGAGTGCCCTGGCACGAATGCGGGGCTCTTCCTGCTGGAGGGTGGGAAACAGACAGGGATCAAAGTATTGCAAACCCTCTACACTGAAAGGACAAGTGCTCAGCATGAAGGGCAGCAATTGCACCCGCTGTAGAGGCACAGCAGACTGCTACACCATTAAAGAAAGGAGAGGAGCCTGAAAGACATCCTGCACCTCCATGACAGGTTGGGAAGGTGGAGAATTCCTCCTGCTCCCTTGCCCCACATGCCAGATAGAATCAACCTGGAGGTCACATGCAGCCTATAGATACCACACGGAGCACAACATGATTCAGAGCAGGTATCCATGGCCTTTTTAAACTCTGCAGATTACTCTAACCCAACTATTACTTCTTTCCCCACTTGTCTAACAGCAGATTCTCTGTCTTCTCCCATAATTTTGCAAAGGGAGACAAGCTTTCACTTCTTAGCTACTGCATTCTGGAGAGCTTTTCCTTTGTCCTTCACTCAAATTCTACAGCACTTTTGAAATCTCATCTGAAAATGTCTTTTTCTCCCCCTATTTACTATTTTATTTCCATCTCCCCAGCTGTCATTTAATTCATAGCATAAGTATTCATAATTATGTGCTACACAATAACTAACTACAGTATTTTTTCCTTCTCCAGAGCATGCTGCTCTCCAGGGGCAGCAAATTCTCTTCCTTTTTAACACCACCCACCTTTCATCTGCACTGTCTTTATCAGCATGGCAAAGCTACTGCTTCTAACACAGGGAAAAGGGCAAGCAGGGAAGGAGAAGGAAAAAGGATGAGCGAGAAGCCTAAGGCACTTGCTGTCAGAAAAGGGAAAAGAACCTAGGGCAGTCTTGTCAGGTCCCCATTGTCATTAATTCTGAAACTAGGACAAGGCACAGTTCTTGTAAGACAATCCCTTGTTAAAGCATGATAGCAAGAACACTAACCTGCATCTCCTAGTTAAAACAATAAAATAAAACCACCACAGAGATACACGCTGCTATTATAGTAGACAAAATCCTCCCACAAAACTCTGCTATCAGAGAATCTGGGGCCACTAGCATACACTCTTTGCACTCCTCCTACTACCTTTTCTAATTCAGCAGCTGGCACTTATTATCAAGCACATTCTACGTAATTCTAAGAAATTCTAAGAAAATGAAAGAGCTAAATTCAAGAACTGCAAAACTTGTTACGAAACTAAGAGACAGAACACCCTAAACAGGTAACATATTGGACAACCTGCTCTAGGTGACCCTACTTGGACAAGATGGCCTCCAGAAATCCCATCTAACCTCAGCCATTCTGTGATATTCTCCATCAGCTGGTATCCGTGGTGCCTTAGCATGCACACACACTCTTCTAAAGTGCAGCAGATGGGCATTAAAGAGTTCTGTGGAGATCCTTTAAGCTTTAGCAGACAGCAAAAAGAAAAGACATAGGAAAGAGATTTGAACCAACTATAACAGAAAAAGCTAAGCTCCCACTGAGTTCCTAAGCTTTCAGTAAATTTCTAAAACTATCCCCCCCCCCCACAACACATCTCAGTAACAGGAACATTTTTATTCATCTGATAGCTCTGTTTTCAGATAGGCCAGTTACTAACAATGCTGCTACACATATTTAATTACTCTGTCTTTCTACATAACATTCACATCACTTTACTGCCTTTACCTGGATTGTCCAGCTTCTGAAGAACATAGACGTGCTTGAAATCTGCCAAGTTCTTGTTCTTGTCTGTACCATAGAACACGACACTTAACAGGTCCCTGTCACTGCTAATAATTTTGCTGGTATACACATTCCGGATGCACTGAAAAAAATGCACACAGGTCAAACTATGAAGAATATCAGTATGGTGATGATGCAAAAGTTTTGTATTTGGCTATTATACAATCTCGTAGACTCTAGCAAACAGAAGAACCTTAACAAATGCTTTAAGCTAAATTTTACCAGGGGAAGGAATTGGGGATCTTGTTTTTTGAGATTTTTTTTTTCAGTACACAGCTGTAGATATTTTTCATCAGCATTCCCTTTCTATGAGCAAGATCAATGAAATAAACATCTCTCAAACACACCAAAGGCAGGTTGATCACTCATTCTATAAACATTTCCCACACTGAAATCCGGACACAGTCCCCCAGGCAATGGATCTTTCCACACCCAAAGCCATTCAGCGATCTGAGCTGAACACGAGCTGCACAGCGACCTTACACTAACAGATGAGGCAGAGCGACCACCAGGTACCCCTGCCTGTGGCGGGGCGATCCCCGCAGGGTTTGCGAAGCCCCCCGAGCAGCCTCACCTGGATGGTCATGTCGAAGGGAGTCAATCCGTCCCCGTCCGACTCAAACATGGCCTTGGAAGCATCGACTAAGAAAATGAGGCTGTCCCGACCCGAGAACCTGTAGTCCGCTACGGAAAGGGGGGCGATACAGTTTTAGCAGCAG
>NW_010129831.1:0-1360 GCF_000699245.1 Pterocles gutturalis | reverse complement strand
ATCCAAAACACAGCTTCTTTCTAGCTATTTATGAAGAAGAGAAAAGAAAAAAACAAAAAGTTAACTCTCTGCTTAACCCAGGACAAATGGGTAAAAAAAGATTCCAAAGGATGGTGTATTTACACCAGTACCAGCATCTTGCCACAGAGATTGGTCCTCACTGGACTCTTGTTGTCAGTGAAGCTTTGAACATTCCTGATAATGAGAAAGTATCATAACTGGCCTCTTCTCTGCAGTAACAAGTGACAGAACAAGAGGAAACGGCCTCAGGTTGCGCCAGGGGAGGTTTAGGCTGGATATTAGAAAAAAGTTTCTTCACTGAAAGAGTGATCAGGCATTGGAACAGGCTGCCCAGGGCAGTGGTGGAGTCACCATCCCTGGAGGGGTTCAAGAAACGTGTGGATGTGGTGCTTTGGGACATGGGTTAGTGGGTTGGGTGGTGTTGGGTTGACAGTTGGACTTGATGATCCTTGAGGTCTTTTCCAACCTTAACGATTCTATGATTCTGTGATTCTATGATTCTATGATTCTATGATTCTATGAACTGTGAGAAGGAAAACTGAGTGAATTTGTCAGATTATTTAGAACAGTTCACCTATATTTACATTGCAGTGGAGAAAAATACAAACTTCTATCCTAATTGTTGTGCTGGCATCAGCTTTAATCAAAGTGATTTTATCATCGCCAAGCTGACTCTTCCTGCACCCTCCTGTCTCTAAGGTGCCAGTCCTGCATAATTCACTGCAGCCTATGAAAAGGGAGCAATGGGCACATATGTGTCAGTTTGTCACTCTTTCTTGAGGGACAATATTTTTGCAGTACTAACTAACCCTGGCAGTGGTTTGACAGGTGTTTAGGCGATCTTTGTGGCCTGCAAAATTCAACGTGTTGGTCATCTTAAGGTCATCTGGTCTTATGGGGCATAATAATCTCACAAAATCATTTTTTCTGTCCCTCTAGGAATCAAAAAGTTCATGCAGTATAGGGTAATCATTGTTTGACTGATAGATAGGCACAATTTCTCTGTCTTTGACTCCCACTTCTTATTAGCTGGTTTTTGAAATTGAACCCAAGTAACAGGGGACATTCCATGGGAGGTAGGAGGACTGTGATCCGTGTGCACCAAGAAGGCTGTCAGGATGCTGGTCAGAAGCCTGGAGTGACGTACTTGCTATGATAATTTTATTTTCAGCTTCAGAGTTCAGATTAAAATAATATTTTATCAGGATTAACTGGGAAGAGTAAAACACCTTGGAAATGCAGTTTGATCTTGTTTTTTCCCTGCTTACATTAGGTAAATGTAAATAATTTAAGTATAAATAATATAAATTAAGAATAAGAGTAAGAGTAAGAATAAGAA
>NW_010129830.1:0-34292 GCF_000699245.1 Pterocles gutturalis | reverse complement strand
AAAAAAAAAAAGTTCTATGTTCTAATCTCTTCCCCATCTTTGGTTGTGGCACCTAATTCTGGCTAGATGTAAAGAAGGATTTTGATTCACAGTCAAAGCTCTGGTCTGGGTTTGAACCACAGAATAGCTGAGGTTGGAAGAGACCTCTTGTACAATCTTTCTGGGCTGGAGAAGCAGAGTTACTCAGAGTGGGTCACCCAGGACCATGTCCAGGTGCGTAGTGACTGTCTCCATGGATGGAGACATCACAAACTCTCTGGACAACCTGTTCCAGTGCTCCATCAGCCTTGCAGTAAAAAAGTGTTTCCTGATGTTCAGATGGAACCTCCTGTGTTTCAGTTTGTCTCTCATCCATTTGAAAAATGAGCAAGGACTGCCCTTACCATAAAAACTAAAACAATTAAAAGCTAGCTGACAGGTATTCTAGACTAGCTTGGTGCAGTGAGTACTTATTTAGGATCCATTTCATGACAAGGGTGTTCAAACCCACATCTTCCTCTTCCTCAAGTGCCACAACTACTTCTGAATAAAGGTTTTCTGGAGTGAGCCGTATTCTATGCCACTTGTTTAACTACTCAAGTAATAGCAATAATCAGTATTACTATTCAAGGTTCATTTGGTCAGAGAACTGGTGGAAAAAAGAGCATAATTCTGAAGCCCTGTGATGAGGGCACTCATCTGGGAAGGATTCTGATAGTTTTTGCAAGGGCTGCTTATGTGTTTTTTGAATGACTCTTAATGTGATATGCTCTCACTGGCATCCTTTCTTTCATCCAATGAATCCTAATTTTTTTTTTAATAGTGCCATTGTTTTAGCAGGAGGAGTTAACATGACCCTCGCTTTAGAATAGTTATCAAGAAGCCTGTGGAGCCTGTGGTAATCTTTGGAGCTGTGGGGGTTCTATGTTTGAACCTCCTCTGACAAGGAGAGCCTAGCTCTCCCATGTCTTTGAAGCTGTGTAAGAACAGGAATCTCTTCTAGTCTTTTTAAAAAAAAAAAAAAAAAAAAGCAGGGGAGGAAGTTAAAGTTGGATCATGGGTTAGCCAATGTGATATGGTGCACTCAAGATTTTGAGGCTTGAATTCACTTTTATGTAGGCATTTCTGGGTGACCCAAAGTGAAGTGTTTGTGTTTCTCAAGGCACAAACAACATAGAAGACACTCTCCTCTTCCGGATTTCTTTTTTACTAGCCTGCATGGCTCCTTGCAGATAGCACTTCAGTTGCAAATCCCATTTCAAGATACTTAGCTTTCCTTGTACGTTATGTGTGGTGCTTGGGCATCTAACTTAAAGGCCCTGCGTATCACAACAAATAGGTCTCTCTGGCAATGCCTTAACTGGTGAATGAAGGAGTATCCCAGGATTTGGAGGTATTGGTCCTGCCTTTACCATGTAGCTGTCTCCTCCCTCCTGCATGTGGGTTCCCATGGGCCAAAACCAGTGCTGAGGCATGCTCAGACCAGGTTTCCAGTTTAAATGAGCAAGGGTCCAGGGCTGTTAAGACATGAAATGGTGTGCGCTTGCCATTCCACGTAGGCACGGTTTTATTGAGGGAGGCCCTCAGTTTCCACAGTATGTAACTTTCCATTTTCTTGTAAAGCTTGTTGCTGGATAAGATAGTAATTTTTTTTTTCAAATTACTGTTGAAATAAAGACGTGATTTTAAAAAAAACAAGACTATCTTAGAGCTATATATATGTAATATTGTAAAAAAAAAAATCTATATTGTCAAGAATATTTTTTTAAAATCACAGCCTCAAATTCCACATTGAGAAATTTTACAAATTTTTCAAAATAATTTATACTTAGTGTAGTGAACTACTGTTATATTAAAAGGCACAAAAGTATTAACTTGGGAAAGATACAAAAGCATCTAAAATGTCCGTTTATTCCAGAGAAGGGTGGGGGGGAAAAAAATTAGTGGGTACTGTTTAGTGTGCAATTCCCAAGTATATTTTAAAAACAACATTGAATTTTTATAGCCAAATTATGTTTTCTGCTAACAGGGAGTTGGAGAGGGATGATGAATGAATAATAGAATGATTGACAAATTTTTTAGGGCCTGATTTTACAAGATGCTGCACACCTCCTGATTGCTGCCAATCACTTTCATTTTCTTTCAGTCCATCTGAGAACATATGGCATTATTCAGATGGTGCTGAGCACCTTCAATCACAGTCCTTATAATGCCACAACATCCTCATTCTGTGCAAATGTGAGAATTGCTGTTGACATGTTAAATTGGAGGGTTATTTGGTCTTTGTCTGGACAAAATCCCAGCTGATATAAATGGATGTTCTGCCTGAGGAAGGATTGCAACAGTAAACAATAAACAATCAATTTTATAAGTGCTCTTGCATATACATAAACTATGTGAAGTATTAATTCAATTCATAAAATTCTTTCTCTTCCACTTTTATTTGATGGGGGAAAAAAATTCCATTGTTGTGGAGAACTGAAGTTTAGTTTACTCTCAGTGCAAATTTTGAAAAGTGGAAACTCTGGATGTTATGTGCACAAGGCAGTTGATTTAAAGAGATCAGAAAGGTGTTTAATTTAAAAATAAAAGAAAAAAATAAATTTCAACATACTGATTTATCCTGCATTACAGTTACCTGTAGAGAACCTCTAGTCATGTCTATCTGTTTTTGATGCCTCTACAGAATAACTGTCCAGCATCCTCTGCCCAACCAATCAGAATGTAGGAAAATCTACCGATATGACGGAATCTACTGTGAATCTACCTACCAGAAGTATGTTGAAATCTGTGTGAGTCTTGCCTCTAGCTCATGCATTTAGTGCTCGTGCTCTCCTGCTATTCAGAAATTACACGTGTGTTGAAACCATACACTTGTGTGCAAAACCTCTGCAGCAGGGACAGAAATACGTTGTTTAATTCTCTGGGATTGTGCTCTAAAAGCTAAAAATGAGATAAAAAAACCCTGTGACTTTACAAAATCTCTTAGGTATGCTTCTGTACAGTGCAATAAACAAGAAGGTATACATTAGAAATCTAGGCAAAATGTATGGCACAGGTGCTTCACATCTTAGGGATTTGAAAGGTGTGTTATGTATAAATTAGCTGTCACTTTTTTTTCAGTCGTGTAATGGAATGATGAGTTGTAATTTGCATAATCCTTTAAGAAGTCAAATTATACTGTCATGTAGCAGACTTAACATGCTAGCTAGGATTTCATAGCTTTGCAGCTAATTAGTATGTACCTTACAGGACAGTTAAATTGAAGTTGAGTCCTCTTGCTTTGCAGTCATTTGCCTTTGTCCATTGCCCTAACAGAGCCCGCTTTTGTGCCTAACTCAAGATCAATATCGGTGCTTCTGACAAAAGTGCTATTGCTGAGGGCAGGCAAATGCAACGTGCTTGATTTCTGTTACTTTTGCAATCAGTGAAGTTTCTGTTTTACTATAGTAAGGATTTAATAATCTATTTCTACATAGAATTGAAAAGTATATATTTGCAGGTGTATTGGTGATTTTGTATTAATATATTGCAAATGCATTATGAATTATCTGGTATTGTGCTGGATTTTGAAACTGCTTTCTCTCACCTAGTGTTTATTTTTCACACTCCAATTATATTCTTTTTTTGTACCCCAGCGTTTTAATTTTCATTTTGTGTGTAACAGATTTCATTTTCCAAAAATCCCTTAACTTCTAAAAATCAATTGTACTTAGATTGCAACAAAATGTTTCTTTGGCAAGGTAGTCATGCTCATTATAATTTTTTAGGTGATATTCTGTCATCTATTATTTTTATTGTGTAACCTGCTGTTTGTTTCCTGAATATTTTCTTTTAGTAATAGGTACAACCACATCAGCAAAAGCTGTTACTTCAGCATAAATGAAGAGTAGTATTTCGGTTTACAGAAGTGAGAGGACAAGCGAAAGTTAGATTTAGCAATATAGTTACAGCATCAGTGTAACTTGGTGAGCCCAAATGAAAATCTGACCTCTTGCTTGGGTTTTTTGTGAATGGCTGCTTTTGGTGTGAGAGATGATTTATCCATGATTTTACACTGACTTACCAATATTTCTTGAATTTTTGATGTTTTTCTCTCTTGTCTTTACAAGTAATGGCACTGTCCAAGGTAACTGAAGCAGTCTAGATCTAGCATGGTTTTAAATGTCATCATAGAACTTCAGTGGTGTTACTTTTCTTGTAACTTCAGTTCAGTAAGCATAAAAATGCATTCATTTGCTTAAACATCTGAAGCAGTTTTGTGTACTGTTTATATCAGTTTTTAAAACAACTTTGAGATTTGGAAACTTTGTGGAAATAAGAAAACTTGGCACAGTTTTTCTTGGGTGTTAAATGCAGCAATAGCTTCATTCCCAATGCTGCAAAATAGTTGATTATCTTAATTTTTGAAATTAGGTAGAATTCATAGTTAGTATAGTTAAAAACAGCTGGCTGTGCTTGACCACAACTTGGTTCAGTAGAAGTTCACTTACAAGTAGGTATACACTTGCAAATAGACATTGGTTAAATAGCTTTTCAAAAAAAGGCAAAACCCAAAAATAAGACTAGTGGTGAAACAATGTTGGTTTTGACATCTGTTTTGTCATACCTGAAATGTGAATCTTGAAGTATTGTAGCTCAGTTCGCCTCACTTGTAAAAAGCATGAATTATGTTGGAAAACGTAATGACTGTATAGAGTGCTTTTTGATTAGTGAAATTTTCTCTCAGTACTGCTCCTGCACTATTTAAGTTCTCTGAGGCATTCTTTCTGTCTTATTCCCAATGGATGTTTTTGGTACTTCTTTCCCCATAGTAACTTATATCCAATGATATAACAAGTTACTGAAAATTTCTCAGTAATCAAGAGCAAAAAAAAAAAAAAAAAAAGTCAAGCTATTTTCATGCCACTCCTCAAGCTTATACTTCAGTGCTACAAGATGTGAATGTTTAGTACTGGATGTTCACATGCATCTGTTAGGCAGGCTCAGTCTCTCCCCTGATGAGATTGGGGAAGGAAGAATGGATGTAAAAAGGCCACTGATGGTCAACAGAAAGGACTGTGTGATTCTCCTTTATACTGTAGGATAATTTCTGGGCTGAATACAAGACAGTGAACTACTTATTCTGAGAGTTAAAGGAATTTCAAGGACTGGCCATACAGAGTAGGACAGGACACAAAAGCGTGGATTTGGGAGCCTGACTGTTTTTCTCCAACCCATTTTAAAATCAAAAGAAGTGTTACGCAGAGAGCCTACTCTGAATTTATGCTTAACCATGTACCTACTAAAGGTATTTTGAGTAAAGCTACTTAGCAGTTGAAATTTAGATACTCTGATCCTTTCTGTAAAATTTGAAAGGATCATACCATGACCTTCTACTCCAAAAAAACCTTTTCCATTTGGGGAAGCAACATTTTTTAGTCAAATCTTACTGCTAATACATACTAGAAGTAACAGTTTGTAAGAGTTCTTAAAGGCGTAGATTAGTGAACACGTTATAGTGTTATTAAAAAAAAAATTGTGAAAAGCTTTTTGTCACCCAAGTTCCTGAGCATCTGGACTAATGATTACATTAGCCAATATACATAAAATAGGCAAAATAGTAAATATTTGAATACAGATTCCTCTAGGTTATTTATGATCCTCTTGCAATTGAGTCTCATAGCTACTGCTAGATAACCTGCTCGGAATGGAGTGGAACACACAGTTTCAAAATCTGCTGCCAAAACTCCAGATTTTCCCCACCCCTACATTGTCCACCACCTTGGTTGCCATGGGTCCATGTTGTTTTAGGTGGTTGAGCATGTAAATATGCTTTTTAAAAAGGTCTATGATAAGCTTGAAAATAATTGCAAATTGTTTCTGTGTTCAGTGGTGATAGAGACTAACACATCAAGTATTCTTAAAAGATTTTACCATTGTGCTTTTTGAAGTAGATGACATATCTCAAGCTATGGAGGTAAAACAAGAGACCTGTCAGTTACTGGCCTGGAATATGGCTGTCCAGCTCCTGAATATCTCCCCTTTCCCAGTCCCTGCAGCTGCAGCCAGGAATGTCCAGGCTTTTCTGATGTAAAACAAAATTGACCAAAAAAAAAAAATATTCTTGTTCAGTTCTAGCTACTTCACTATAACCAAACTGCCAAGTGTTTTCCCTCTTGCAGAAGTTGAAAATCCTTTCTTCTGCTTGCTCAGACACCTATGGTTTGCACTCTTGTTCACCTTTATGGAGTGTCAAACAGTGAACAAAGCGTGGGTAGATGATCTCCAGAGATAGCCCGAGAGGAGCACAGCTCCCTGCCCATGCTCTGGTTTTATTTGTTGTTAAATTACAAGGAGTAATGGTCTGTCAAAAATGGGGTTTTTGCTTGTCTGCAGGGAGACTCTGTTGTGTACAAGCAGAGGATGTCTCAGGGTTTTTTTTGTTCTCAACCTGGAAGTTATTCCATTCATAAAGTTGTCATTCAGAATGTCATCTGGGGGATGAGGGGAAATTCTCAGTTGGTTGGCTTTTGTATGCTATCTCCAAAGCAAGGGTGGAGGAAATATCTTTTCCTCATTTCTTCCTGTCCATTTTAAGCAGACTTAAGCTAATGTCTCTCTTCAGGAACATAAAGAATCATAGAATGGTTAGGGTTGGAAAATGGAAAAGTTCTACAGTAAGGTATTTCTTCTGAAGTCAAGAGCATGGAATAAATATGAATGAACAGGGTGTTTTCCTTACCAGTTCCAGAAATACAGCTATGGTCTTATTAGCTCTTTTTCCTTCATTTCTCTGCAAGCTAGTGAAATGAGCACAGAACAGAAGGCTTATTGATTTCAGTCAAAGAAGTGGAGCAAGTTGTCCTGGAAGGTGTAGCTTGGTCATATACACATTATCATCCTGAGCCTGTAAATACTCAAAACATCCAAACTTAACAGACGAAAATAGGCTCCACTCAGTATATATGTTGACTCAAAACCATAAATATTTGTACAACTGAGAAAAGGAGCCACAGAGCTCAACCATTCCTGTCAGCCTCTAAGTTTAAATTAAGTTGTGTGTTTTTTTGTGGTGTTTTTTTTTTTTTTTTATTTCTTAAATGGGTAAAAGAAAACCAGAATTTAATTGTATGCACAAGAAATCTCATGGCACTAGTAGACAACACAAATGGGAATATAAACCTTTTAATGGGCCAAATAGCTGTCCCAGGGTTTTTAGTGAGAGAATTCAACCAGATACAGAATATGTGAAGATGAAGGATTTCTCAGGGTTATTGAAGTGGTCTGCAGTGCTCATCATCACCTTAATGTGGACAAAGTAGTAAAAGACCTGCAGAGGAGGAGCTAGTAGTTCCAAATGGAGATTCACAACTCTGTGCAAGGGTTGAAACTCCCTCCTGGCCCCTCTGCCGCTGGGTGTACTGGTTCAGGTCATTATAGTCATTTAAGCAGCACAGAGAAGTTGATAATGGCTGAGGGGTCATTATCTTTTTGTTTCTTAGTGGTGGTGTTGCACACAAATTGACTTTGAAATATCTAAGACTTTTTCAGACTTTTTGTTTGTATATCCTGACTCATCTGATGTCATACGACTGAGGAAAGATTACTGTTGTCCGAAACAATTATTTTAGCTTCAGGAAAAGCATGTAATACGTAGGACAACAGGGCGGTCATTTAAGCTAATGCTATAGGGTACACAAGCTTTTTTCCCAATTGTGATGTCGATATCCCATGTTCAGGGGTTAACCTGAGAGAGAATACCCTGAAGAAGCTGCTCTTTAGTTTGATCTACTCTAGTAAAACAGGAAAGAGAGGCCCCCATCTTGTTGCACAGTAGTTCTTTTTCTGGGGCGGTGTTCCCTCACTTCACATCTTGATTTTTCTCCTTGCAATGTGAATTTAGTAGGTGTATTCTATGCATTTCTTCTTCAAGAATTTGACATCTTCTTAGAAAAATACTGAAAGCTAATAACCTAATTCATTCTGTATCAGCAAACGGCAGAGAAGCCTCTGCTAACTCATGTAACAGGCCTTTTAAGGGTAAATAATCTGATTCTTACAGCCTCAGTGTGAGGCTGCCTGGCAAAACTTTATCCCTGTTACAGCTGCTTATGTTTGCTCTTACCTTTTTGTAGCTCTGAGTGTATCTGCAGGTTCTCTGTGGTGAGCTGCTCTAGGTGTCTTTTGAAGGAAGAAAAAAGTCTTTCACCAAGCTTAAAATGGATCCACAAGTGAGCCGATGTCTCCTTATACTTAAGATATGAGAGTGGGCTTTCTCTGGGTAAGAAATGAGATTAGCTGCACCACTTTAAAATGATTTAATGATCACTGGCTAGCAATAAGTTGAACATCTAATTCTTGGCTGATTGGAGCATTTGAAAGAACAGCACTCAAAAAATGTAAATTTTCAATAACAGAAATTTTGTCATACTTATATTTCCATACAGATGTTGCACTGGCTTTAAAATTTTACTTTGAGATTAATGGAACGTAGCCTGAATAGAGAATAGGTGTGATGTTACCTGAAAATTTTCTCCCACTGAATAATAAAGGCCCGTGTTTAGGTTTACAAAATCCTATTCAGTTTATAGTTCAGTACAAATTTTGAAGATTAAGTTAAGCTTTGCAGTATCTAATTGTAATATCTATTCTAAGTTAAATCCTGAAGTTAATTTGGTATTGGTCAATTGACCAATAAGGTAATTACCTTTTGCTGTCTTGCATACAATCAGAGTTAAACTGGCTGGCTCTTCAGGTCCCTTAACCACACCTTTTCAACAGGATATTAGTTGTAGTCTAACTCCCTGTTAAGACAGGGTTTTTTGATATTCTACAGAAGTTGTTTTTAAATTTAATTTTCATTTCAGATAATGAAGGGTTCTTTGTGTTTTGTGTTATTTGCTTTGTGTGTTTGGTTTTCCTGACTCTTGTTACTGATTTCAGAAATTGAGAGATAGGTTCAAATTATCTGTGACTGAGCTACTCTGTGTACTCGCTGCTTTGCAGAAATACAGAAGCATTAATACCAAGTATATCCAAAATATTAATTGGGAAAGCAGTGAGCAAGAGAAGTTCATTTGGCTTACTAACAGTTTATACAATCATTCCACAACTCGAGGGAAGGGGAGATAATTATCCCGCAAATATAAGAAGCTGGCCAAAAGCCTGCCCTAAAGCTCATGTAAGTGTCATGGGTTGCAGTAACAAAGCTATCCTGGAGCATTTTAGGTATGCTTTTGAAAGGTGGATTTCCGACGCTTTGACATCTTTTGATTTGAAAGAATGATGTAAGACAGTAACACAGTCTTGCAACTTCTGGTCCTTTTTAGAAAGAAAATACTGATTATAAGAATTTCAAGTGAAAGAAAATCCTGCCTTTTTTAGATAAACTGTACTTACTGTAAGTTAAAGTATTGTTACGTTATTTTTAGTCTAAAGTTTTCTAAATTTTATGTAGCAGAAACATACCAAATCCAGCATTAAGAAGCTGAGAAGTCTACCTTTAATATTCACGATGCTCCTCAGTTCTTCCCTCCCCATTTAGGTATTTGTAGACAATAACCCTGTGATTGTTTATCCTTCTCTTTGACACAGGTTTCTCATTCTTAACAAGGCAAGCTTTCCAGAATCTGAATGTTTCTTGTAGTTGTTTAATGAAGTCTTCCTAGTTTGAATACTAGTATAGTCCATTAGTTGTTCCTGTGGGTAGTGCTCAGGGATCACAGATACAAACTAGAACCACATTGTTACATGCTGTTTGAAACGAGATTCTCTGTCTCAGCATTGGTGGTGATTTGTATGAGCCTTTCCTATCGCTACTCTGTTTCCTTCCTTGTACATCAAAGGATCTTTTTTGCCGCTCCAGTCAGGGTACTGCACTGTAGGCTAATATTAATTTGGTTATCCACCGTCATCCATATGCCTCTTTCTATGTTATTACGTTGTCTTTGTTTGAAATCTGTGCTCTTTGTTACTAGGTAGAGAGCTTTATGCTCAGCTGCATTAAAATGCATCTTATTCAGGTGAGCCCAGACTGCTATGCAATCTGTGGAACTGACAACTCCCTGCTATTTACCATTTTATTATCTTTTGTGTCATCTGCGAATTTTACTGGGAAGGATTTTATGTTTTCTTTCACATCACTGATTTATTATCCTGCACAGGTAGTCCCCAGGGAATAAAGGGTTCAAGGAATTCTTTCCCTGCGCAGAGTACTTGGGGCAGACTTAATCCATATTTCGGAGCTGCTGGTTCTGGTGGCTGAGAGCAGATTAGGGCTGCTGGCACTGACTTGCAACCAAACAGGAGCAGTGAGTCATGAGCACACTCTCTTTACTTGCAGCAGTATGAGATGTCTGCAGCCTTTCTTTAAAGTAATGTGAGGCTTGTTTTGCATAGTGATGCTATTGAAATACAGAAGACAACTCTCCCTTGAAAATCTGTGTGTCTGTAGTGATGGCTACTAGTGAATTACTTTTTTTTTATTTTTTTTTTTTAAAAAAAAAAAAAGGCTGTTTCTGGAAACAAAGCTAGATTATTTGCAAATGTTGAGTGAGTTTAGTCAATGTGTTAGTGAATCTAAAAAGAAGGGCAAAGAGGTGGGTTTTGGACACCCTGAAATCTTTCGTATTAGTTTTCTTCCTAAATGAATTAATTTGAAATTCATTTCCAAATGATGCTTTTACTTACAACTAAACCTGCTTTTCAGATGACTAGAAGATGAAATAATGAAGTCATCAAGCATAATGCTTTATTGAGCAATAAGTTCAGAGTTTACCAGATATGAAGCTTTCAGATAACATTTTGTCCCTCATTTTTCCTCCACCTCACAAAAGGATTTATTTGAGCAAACCTCAAAATTGTGCTCTGAAGATTTTTTCCTTAAGTTTGCTATTTAGCAGACCTGCACAGCACTGTACCTTGCTTAAATTTAAGGCTTAAGTAGTTTATCAATCTGTTAATTCTTCCACCTAGCCATAGGGCTTTGTGATACAGAAAGTGACACAATTCATATTTCATGTACAGATGCAGCGATATCACTAAAATTCTGAATTATCTATGACAAAACTGTTGATTTACTGCTATCATAAAGGAATTTTAGCAGAATCTGTAGTCAGTTTGAAGTGTTTATACTAGCTTGCTTTTTCTTTAGGTCAGATACTGCTCCAGTTAAAACATGCAAAGATTTAGTGAAGTCTGCATCACCTCGAACTGGTATACAGAAAACAAGACGTGCATTACATTTTGTAATTTTTTTTTGTTGTACAGCATTTTTTTTCAGGTATTTACGGTCTTAAAGTTCCATTTTCATGTATACACATGTATATGCACATATCTACTCATGCCCTTTTGAAAAGAAAGAAAACACAATAATTTTAGGGAAAAATACAATGGAAGCATAAAGCATACTTCTACCTGAGTGCAATAGAAGGTGAAAATTTTGAATTTATGTTATTTTTAGGCATAAAACTATCTTGTGTTTTTTAAAAAAAACACAACAACAAAACAAACCCTGCAATACTATATTAACCACATACTATATAATTACGATTTGCCCTTATTTTCTGGTAAAGAGGGAGTAAAGTTCTCATAAATACCAAGCAAAAAATCTGATCAACAAGAAGGAAAGACACAATCTGTCATCCTTCGAAGTTTTTGGCTCATTGAGCTACAGGAGACTCATGAAAGTAGATCCCTTTGTCTGTTAAACTGCATTGAACTTTTGTCTTACAGTTTCTTAAGTAGCGTTGGGTCTGTGCCATCTTTTAGATTGCGGACTGTGATGCAGAGTAGTTTCAGACCCTGTATCATGTACCATTTAATCAGGCTGCACTATTTAGAGTATGTGTTGTGTACTGGGAATAATTTGTGTGTAAAATCTTTCCAGCTGCATCTGTATAAAAGGTGAAATTCCCCTACCTCTGCATAAAAGTCAGTTAAATGGACTGTGGGGAACGGAGCAGCAGTTGAATGAATTAATTTCATGTAGCTGTCCGTAGCTGGCTGTGACTCTGCAGTGTGCTTCCTCCATAGCTGACTCACAGCCAGGGCCTGTACACATCTTTGTGGAGTTCTTGGGCTGCTGAATTTCTATGCATTGATCGATTGTCTCCTTGCCCAGAAGTGTCCTGTATAGCTTACCACCCCCTTGCTAAATTCCAGTGACTCATTTACATGCCTAGGGCAGTAGCTCCATAAGCTTCGTGACTGCGGTGGACTTTGCTGCCTATTATTATTACCTTTGCTACCTCTAAGATTAGAGGTCATCACAGTGTTAGCAGATGGACAACTAGCACTCTCCCATTCTTCTGCATATCCTTTTATGTAAGCTATTGTATGTGCTGCGTCATGTGGCTGGTGGAGAGGGGCTGTTGTTCATTCCCCCCTTCCCCAGTGGAAATCTGCTGTTTCTGAGAGTGCGGTCAGCTGGTGAGTCTCAGCGATGCATGTATAGACAGTCCAGGCAAAGGGAGGTGGCACAAAGATTTTCAAGATATAAAACAGCCTGTGTAACCAGTCATACTGCTGGGTATAATGAGTTTTGCAGCCTGTTAGTCTTGGGGCTGTCTGGAAGCACCCCATGGTTGCAGGTGCTCCCGTACTAGGTTGTAGTCTAGGCAGTCCATCACCTTTATAATCAGTGACCAATACTGATCAATGTATTGATCATAACTGTGCTTTGGTATAGTGTGTACTGTTACTCTGTCTGGCAGTATTTTCTTTGCCTCAAGAATGCTGCCATGCTCTACATTTTGAGATGGATCTTATACTAAAAAGGACATTCATATTTTGCTAAAGTAGCAAGTTGAATTGAGTGGGTTTTGTTATTCAGTAGGGATAGAAAATGATCAAAATATTTTGAGTGAAATACTGAGCTAAGATTAAGAGCAGAATGCAAGCTAAGTCTAGAGTATATTCTGGTATAGCTTGGTCAACTCAAGGTATTTAATTGGTGTAATATCCCACTTTGACAAAGCTACATCAGTAGAAACCTCTATAGCAGATACTATTTTACTTGCAAAACTGTTCTTTTCGTGATATTGCTTGTTTTGCTAGTAAGTGGTGATTTTCCTGTATGAGTTCAAAGCAGCCCTTTGCTAATATAGCTGGTTACATGCTTAGTGCTTTGCCACAGTGGTGTACCAAGGTTGCTCTATTGGCAAAATGCTCCTAATGCAGACCTCATCTGATTTTAGTCATTCAGTTTTCTTGATGTCAAAGCTCAACAAAATAAGACTCCTGTTGTAGAATTTGAAGGGATGTTAGTTGTTCAACGACTCTGTAGTGAATGATCATTGTGATACAGAGACCCAAGAGCTGTACTGCATTTAAAAATCAATCCTATTTTTCATAATATAATTAAGTTTTTTGTCATTTGAGATATTCTTGTTGTTGAATTGAATTAAGGGTGAGAAACCTAATCTTCTGCGTTCCTTCACGTATTTCACTTTTGGTCTTCATAGAATCCTGCTGACGGTGTGAGTTGCCTGATTAATTGTGACAGTGCTATCCATACTAAATCCCACATAGAGTTCCTTTGTCTTGAAATCAAATGATGTAAATGAGAACTTTCCAAAGGTATTCTGAGCTTTTTCACCCCCTCAAAAATCTCTCAACTGAAATTGAAGTGAAAGGTCTGGTGGTCTGACCTAGTCAGGCACAATGCCTGGCTGTGTGCTTTGAGGAACACCTAGATCTTATGTCTAAGAGGGCATTTTATGGCTATCATAGCAGGAAGCCTTCTCTTTCCAGGGGTAGCAGCATGCTTTTAGAATCGCTGCGTTGCTGCTTGATTACTGGTGATGGTTGTACTACATGCTGGACCCAGCGTGACAAAGAGGCAGTTCTGATTTGTGTCACCTTGGGGAGCATCAGGCATGTATCCAGACCAGACATCATCATCAGTGGTAACTGTGGCACTGAAATTGCTAGAAAATGCATGGAATCAGATTATCATACATAAGAGTACTACTGAATGGCAGGTTATAAACAGATTTTTTGTGAGCTGTCAAAAGAAGAGCAAATCAACCACTCCAGGCTTAGGTTGTCTCTTGGAGGTTAAACTGAAATCTAATTAATGACATTGTCACTAAATGGAGCGAAATATGTTCCAGAATGTCAAAAATTACGTTAGTTTTTCTGACTTTTGTACACTCCAAATTTTTTAATTTCTCTTGGTTAGATACTTTGTGTTCCTTCAGTAGTGCCTACTTTACAAACATAAAAATAGTCCAAGCAATGAGCTATTCATCATTCTCTCTAGTTTACACCATATTTTAGGTTGAAAACCAGGAATAGATTTTCTGCTTTAATTTGAGAGAGGCTCTGCTCTTAGAATCTTTTAAGAATTCATGAGAAAGGTGAATAAATGTCATGTTTTACAGATGTTCAGATCATTTTTATAAGGGAGTTGTTTGACCCTTCAGTGTGGTAGTTTTATTAGGATAAGTGCCCTTTTCCTCAGCAGCAGTTTAAGCAGGTAGCATCCCTCTCTGAGCTTCCAGGCTTATAGAGCCTCCTCACCTTAGTGCTTTTTAAAGGATAGTTAGCACTGTCCATACAGGTCTTGCAAGCATATAAGTACAAGGACTTGGTGGAATGGCAGTGATATGCTCATGGTTGCAAGTGGGAGTTCTTATTTTCTTTTACTTGCTACTGGAGAACACCACAGTCCTGATGCGTGTGGTCTCACCTCCTGGCTGGCTGTGAACACTCCTTATCCATGTGCTGTTAGGATGTTTGCAATAAGCTGAAGTGTAGCAGAAAATCCTATTCAATGTCAGGCTTTGCAAAGGGGAAGTAGGGCTCTACAAGGGCTCCTCTGCTCTCAGAGTTGCTGCTCTACATGTTCTAAGTGTGTTTACCCTAAAGGCATGGATAAGGCTTATCTGTTTACAGATATAAGTTCGATAAGAGGTGATTTGTTGAAATATATTAGTTCATTTTGGTATGTAGCTGCTTCTAGTTTAACATTTATGTATTCTTTTAATTTTTTCCACCTGCTTATATGACTAGTTTTAAAATCTCTAAGTAAGTTAAGTGCTTACTGATGATGGTCATCATAGCCCTCCTGTTTGTACCCACAATACCGTACTTGTGGCTTTGCAGGCTGGCTTTCCTTGACTCTTATGTATAGATATTTTTGATAGACGTAACTAAATTCAGCTTAGATAACCAAATCCAATGTATACAAATACTAGCCCTTTATTGTGTTTAAGCAAAATTTTACATCTTCATTAAGAGCTTGAGCTGATGTGAGTGTTGCATATTCCGAAAAGGTAGCAAGATGACATCAAGAACAGAAAACTATTATATTTTAGGCCAAATGAAGTGGTAACTATAAACAGGAAATTACTGTTTTTCCCTCCTCCATGACTGTGTTTTGATACTGAAATTTTCCCCACCACTAACCCATCTTCCTATTTATTCACTGCTATCCCCATAGCTTCCTCTGTCACTGCTTGCACTCGCTGTTCCTTAACCCCCAGCCATAGAAAGACGGGTACATTGTTTGTTATCAGCGTCTGCCAGGGAAAATCAGGTAAATATAATGAAGCAGGGAGGTAATTAGGAACTGTACTGTGTAATTTGATTATGGTCTCAGATGCAAGGGACTCAAAAAATACTAGTTAAAACATAACTACTGGTGTTACAATGTTTATTATATGGTAGTAAACAATCCATTCAATAAACATATGAAGATTTAGGTCAGAGCTGTAATTTACCACACTGGTGAAGAAAAATGTTGTGGTAGAATGACCTATCATGCTACTGCTTAGATTTTTTTTTTTTTTTTTTCTCGGCATGTGGATTTTTCAACGAGGTTTTTGAAAGCTGGTTTAGAATATGAAAATCATCCTGTTTTTTTACCTTCACTGTAGTCAGATTAAAAAAAAACAACTTTGATTTGTATATGCACAGGAGAATATTCTAAAAACATGTTCCACTATGTGATATTTTTATAAGTGTGCAGTACATGAATGTTTTTTCTCTGAGCCTTTTTTTTAACCCTCTTGACCATGTCTCCAACTTCTTTCAAGAACTGTTAAAAAAAGGTCTGGGTACCTTGAATAATTTTTTTGTCATTTAAAGTCTTCTATGTCCTTAAAACCCAACAAACTGCTTTCTGGTTCACTAGTACTTCTTGAAAATGGAAAATTGTTTGACAAAAATTCTGTTTTCTTCCAAAGCACTCATCACACTTCTGATTTTTCAGTTCCTACCAGACTAATCAGGTGGCTTTTTCCAGATTGTCAGAGGATTTAATATAAATTCAATAAGATCTACCTTCCTTGAGATGCATTGGTCTTTATTAGATAGTAGCTGCTATTAGCTTTAACTATTTCAGTTGCCTTAAGACTGGCCTCTCATTTGCCTTATGCCTTGCATAGTCACTAGCTCCTGGGTGCATAAAATCCTGTCTAAATGGAACAGTAGCATTTTACATCTACTTCAGACTCTTTTCTTATCTATATGTCATAATACAGTGTAAATTAAGTCTATACAAAGTATCTATAGCATATGGATCAAAGAATGTTTGTGATGGAATTATGTTCACTGCTTGTAATTTAGAAATTTGTTAAATACCTAGTTATTGAGGATGATTACCCTCTGGATATGTGGCTCATGATGGGGATGGATCACAATATGAATCTGTAGCTTGCCCTAAGTAGCTAATTACATCTGCAGACAGGTATGAGTTTGGTTGTCATGCTGGTGTGCATGTATATATATTCAGGGGCACACAAGCACGTGCAACAGGAAAGTTAAATCATTCCCATTTGATTCAGAGCATACTTTTATAGGAAGTGTGCTAAGAGCAGTAGAAAAAAGAGCATCTTAGCTCTGAGTCTTTAAAACCATAGAGCCAGAGACACTCAATCACTGGACTTGGACTTGGGAGGGATGAATGGATAACGTGCTTACTGAGACAAATGAAACTTGTACAAGGTACAGGAGCAGGATCCTTGGTTAGCTGAAAGTCAACTGAAGCAGAAGAAATGTGACTGAAGAGAATAGCATAGGCAGAGGCTGCCTGCTGTGGTGGTGAGAGGAGAGAGGCATATGCAAAGGGTAGAGTCCCGTGATCCTCAGAGGGCACTGCTCAAAGCCGAACCACTTCTCATGGGTGATGAGGAAACTGGAGAGCCGTATTGTCTAAAGCTTTCTGTGCTAGCGAAAGGGTACTTGTTTTGGAAAACCATGGAAAAATCTGTATATATTTTGCTTCAGCTTTTACATATACTGGAAAGGGTGAGCTCAAAACCACAGCTCTCTGCTTCTGCTCCTGATAGCTGGAGAACAAGGCCAGCATCGTCTTGCAGGAATGAAGTAGGCTGTTGTGGAGGAGGAACCAGGAAAGCCTGTGCCTAGTCGTTGTGCCACGGAAATCATGAAAGACAGTGATAGTTTCCTCAGACTAGTGGAGGCTTAAAAGCTCATGGACATAGTGAAATCCAAACACAATAGCTAGAATAGTGGAAGGGAGTCTTCCACCATCTGCTATGGTGTTATGCATTATGTTGTGTGCTAGCTTGCTGTTTAGATTTTACAGATTGGTCAGATACACTGAACGTGTGCTAACTGCAGTTATTTCTGGAAAAGAGAACAAGGCCTTTGAGTTCCATATCCATCTAGAAAACACATATGGACAGATTTTACAGCTCTGTGAAAGTAGCTAACTGCATTATCAGTTCAGAGTCAATCAGGACACAGCAGAGGAACACGTAGTTCAAACACTGCAGTGCTCCTTCCATAATCACAAGTGAAATGCTCTGGTTTGTGACTTCTCTGGGTTTTGGGGATTTCTGCTGTGGGGTTTTTCTGGGATTCTTTTGGGTCAAAAAAGGTTTCGTTGTTGTGTTGTGCAGTTTCTTTCCTTCTCTGGACAGCAAAAATGTAGGCCTTTGAATGGCAAAAATGTTCAAATCTGACTCAAGACTACCACTTGTTTTCAGTCAGATTTGACAACTAAGCTCACCTATGTTTACTGCTGAGTGCTTGTGGCTATGTTTTGGTTAAATATATCAAGATTTTGGTAAAACTCTATTGTCTGATTAGGGGCTACAATCAAATAATGATCTTTAGAACCAGAATATTTTATTAATTTAAAAAAATTGGAATCTCAGAGACACAAAGATGGGGAGAATAGCTTTTTGTGACTTCAAAATTTGGATCCCAGATACTCCAATACACTGGAAGATGTAGAGTTTTCAGATTTAGAGGGTGGACTTGCTGCTTTTCCACTGAAACATTTTAGGAAAGCAGGATGGAATCTTAAGCATTTTTCCTGTTTTTATCTATTTTGGGTTTCTAGGCTTTAATTTTAATGTCGTGCCTATTGTTGCATCATTGGTGTTCTTTTATTCTTTTGTCTCAGAAACATGTCCTGAACATGCTTTTATCTCTCCTTATTATTGCTTGTAAACCTCATACTACTTCACCACTGTGGCACAGCTAATGCTGTTTTTCCCTTGCTTAAGCCTGCTGCAGTCTCTCTGGCCCTGCCGTCAATCACCAACTGGATGCTGAGACAATTTTTTTTATAGCAGCTTCTGTCAGTAAAGAGAAAATATTTTGAAAAATACAGCTCAAAGCTGACTGTCAGCCTGCTGAGTGGCCTAGTTAAACAGGAGAGTTGACTCTGCCAAGATTTTGTTATTTAGGTTTTTTCCTTAATTAAAAAAAAAAAAAAGTGGTTTGGGGTCTAGCCCAAATAATAAACAAAATAAAACTCTTGTGGCAAGGACTCATAATTGACTAGCTTACTAAAATTCTTAAGTGTCTCCATGACTGTTTCTGTCTTCACTTTTCTAGTGCCTGTAACGTGGAAGTTTTCAGTCTGTTCTGGATGTCACACAGAGGAGTGGCAAAGGACTCTGAACTCTAGTAGCTCTGTCAGACCCCCTGTTGTCCCCTGTTTTGTTTTCTTTTTCAGTAAAAGCTAAATGACTGTAGAAGTGTGTTTATTTCTGAGGTTCAAAATCCTACAACAAGCAATACTCTATCTTTGAAGGAAGTATTCCAAAAAGGATTCTGGATGTCCTGAGCTATTGTATTTAGTCTTTATGACCAGGGCAAAACACTCAGAAGATTTAGATAGGCAAGAAGCTGCATACCTTTTTAAAACCAGTTTGAAAAGCAATGGGGGAAGCACATAGCATAATGCATAGTAAATCTTGTATTAGAAAGCTGCAAACCCCTCGTTGAGAAGTTGCATTGGTCTCTTGAGCCAGAGAATATTGCCGTCCTATAGATATATTGTTGGAAGCTGCATTGAGAAGTGCAGCCTTACTTGTTAGTTGATAAATAGAGATTAGAATCATCTACTAGGCTATTTTATGGTGCTTGTTAACAATATTTACCTTCCTAAATTGATTCAGTATAATCCTTGCTGTGGCTTTACCTCATTTCTGGAAGACATATAGATAATGTGGTACTTATATGAAATCTTGCATGTCACTGAAAACCTGCTATGTTTCCTTAGTTGAATTGTGCGGCAGGATTGTATTAACATAGATTTTGGAATATTTGAGGTCCCATAGGGTATGGTGCGTGGTTGATATGACATGACTTTCCTTCAACAGTTGTTTTAACAAGATATCCTTCATATAAAATATACCAGGCTGAGAGGCATAACTGAGTGAGTTTAGTAAGAAACACTGTTGGCAAAATTCTTTGCTTTCATCTTTATCTGATTAATGCAAGGCTGAATGTTACAGAGAAAGTATTTTTAACCTAGCACAGTATTTGATATGTTTATTTAAAAAACCCCATACCAACCAAAAAAAACCCCAAAAACCAAAACAAAAGAGCTCACCCCTCAAAAAACCCTTTTATATTATTTAGTACAAGATAACTTCTAATAAATTGTTAAACTCGTTGCAAATGTATGTGCATTTAGTCTAGTTGAAACCCATACTGCTTAAAATATCTTCACTCCTTCTAAAAACTGCTTTAATAATACATTAATTAACACTTTTGTGGTACTTGACATATTTAACACACAAGATAATTTACAATTCCTAATATTTTAAACTGTGTATTAAAAAGACTAGCATTAGTGAACAGAAAAAACTGTATGTGAATATAGCATTAAATGCTAAACATATAATTTACATGTAGCTCTGTCTTTAATTTATTAAAAATAGATATAGTGTAATGGCTTGATAATACTGCAAATGTTCCTTGAATTACTATTAACATTTTTGCAAATTTCTACTGATGGTTTATTCTTTGTATTATTACCGTGCAAAGACTTAGTATCTAATGATACCAATAATTAACTTCTTATATAAACAATTAATTTCAGATTTTATGTCAGAATATTATATTTTAATTGTTATCTATCTTCTCCTTGCACAGGGCTTTTTGTATTGACTGAAAAATACTCAGCCAAATTAATATCTGAAAATTCAGCACATATCTATGTGCTTGCATCAAAGGGCTTTGACCATGTATTTGAGATTTCAAACATAGATTTTTACTGTCTCTTGACTTTTATGTTGCAGGGAGAAGCTTACTACATAAGGCTACTAAATGGCTTGAGGGTTTGATAATGGATGTGGAGACCTTCACCTTGGGTCACTAGTTTGAATGTAGCCCAGGTGGGTGGAAACTAAAGCCCATTATCATCTGATGGCTCCTGGGTAGCCTGTGTGAAATGAGTTGGTGGTTTCAGTCAGCCACCTAGTAGAAAGATGTCAATATTGCAGAATCATTATCACAGTTCTTGCAGATTGAGACCCTTGCTGGAACTGTTTGCAGACAAATCAGTGGCTGGAGTGTGTTTGGGCCCTGAATTGCCCTCAGCACCTCAATTAGTTTGTGTAGGACAGGCCAGAAGCATAATTGTGTAACAGAATGGAGAAGCCATTGGCACTTGTTAGGCCAGATCTGGCTTGTAAAAACACTTCCAGAACTGTGTAGCTACGTTTGGCTCCCACTATCACTGCTCACAAGGTGCTTCAGAGAAATGCTGCATGCCCCTTATAAGTAGAAGGTCTGGGAAAAAAAGAAACCACCACCCTTTCCACCCTCCCCCCTCTTCAAGAACTTTTTATGTTACTTTAACACAAAGTCTGCAGGGGCTATAATCATGGTTGAATTTTCATAGTTGTCTCTCAGCTAGTTGGTTTAATCCCTTGATTTTTCTGCCTGTAATTTTGCCACCAGTCTTCCTGGCACTAAAGGAGGAAAACAATATATGTTGTGCTGTTGTCAGAGGCAATGAAAGACTCTTAATTGTAATCACTGTATAAGATCAATGCTAAAAATCTAATTGTTGTGGGGAGTGGCAAAGCTTCTACTGTTTTCGAACCCACAGAGAATTGCTCTTTTCCTACAGCTTTTATGCATCGTGGCTTCTGTGTCTGTCTTGAACATGGTCCTGAGCAGCTAATGAAGCTGACCTGGCAGGATAAATGCAGCCTCATTGCTTTTTTGCCCAGGAAGTTGAAGGAGATCCCTCTGTCCTTAGAGTCTTCCTAGAGAGCCAACCTGGGGGATTACTGGTCCCTGTTGCTACCCCACCCCCCAACTAAAAACTAATTATAGTTTTTTTTATGCACCACTAATGAGGAAGACCATGTTCCCATCAGGTTATGGATACCTCCAGTCATGCTCACATCTGCTGGGCATAACATCATCAGTCAGAGATGATATTTCATCCAAAAAAAGTCATGGGAGCAGAATGGCTGGGGTATTTCACAAGTTACACTGAAATCCACTTCACTTTCTGCAATTTCTATTGTCTCATGGTTATGGCAAGATGATGCTGGTGTTTCAGCTTCATTCATGTGCCTCAAACTTGGGCTGGGTACTAGTGCATACTGGTGCTCATGTGGAGTTACTTTAGAACAGAGACAGAAGCATGTGTCATGTTTCTCAAAAAATTCAAGCAAATATTTCTCATTAAAATACGATAGCCCCTTCTCAGATAAGTGGAACAGTGAATTTACTAATATTAAGATGCTGGGCAGCTTTCCAATAGATGTGTTAAATTTAGTGTTTCTAAATATACAAATATAAAGGTTTTATAGTTGGTATCCCAAGAGCCTGTATAATTCAGAATATTCTGTATGCATCCTACCTAACAAACAAATCAGATGCATATCATTAGGCTTCCTGGATACCCTCACTTCCTCAAACATTCAGTGGGAATTTATGGATGTTCAGTTATTTGACTTTTTTTTGTTAAGATAGTAGTGCATGCTTCTTTGCAGTGAACATTGTTTACAAAATTGCTGGAGGATTTTTTTCCCCCTGAGAATAGTTAACGAAAAGTTCTAAATAGAAAATATGTTACTGTTTTAAAAGAACATTTGCCTATAATAGGCAAATAGATGCAGGTACAATAAATATTACTATTTTGTGGTCAGTAAGTATCAAAGTTGTAATAAAATTATCTGCAAAGCTTGTGTATTGTGCAACATAAGATGCTAACCAATTTGAACGTTCTGTTAAAACATTAAGATGTAAACAAAATTGCAGGAGGTTTGAACTGAATTTTTTTTTAACACTAATGGGGAAAAGAAGATTAATTTGTTGTATAGCAATCTTTATTAGCTGAATTGCTAAATAGTGGTGTATTTAACCAGATCTAGCTTAATAGGTAGTCATAGGGGTTTTTTTTGTTAGTTGTTTTTTTTTATAAAATAAAACCAGTTACATCTGACAAAAGGAACTCTCTGATAGATTTTAATATTATCTATTAATTCTAAATTAAATGTTTGTGTGTGTTTAGTATTGTGGCTTTGTTTTTTTGGCATGCGTATTTCAAATTTATAGTTAACAGAAATTTTTCTATCAATTTGCTTTTTCCAACCCTGTCTTTTTGAAACACCTAAACCTAATGCTGTAACTATGGATGATGATCTAGGGACTGCAGGAGTTAGGCAAGTCACGGTAGAGGTTTGTAACTTCTTTTAATTTGCTAATCCATGCATGGAACAACATTTCCAGCATTACCCAGAGATTAAGCCCCAGGGCCAAGGGCAGGGCCTCAATTTTAGTTTGCTAGTGATAGGCACACTGTGGTTAGAACTAGGTCTCTGCTGTGGACAATGCCAAGTCTTTTCAATTTAAATTTCAATAATGATAGCAAAATATTAAACATGGAGAACATGAATTTAAAAAACAATACAAAACAAACAAAACATCATGTCTTTGCATTCAGTCCTTTCCTTGGATAAAGTATATGCTGTGATATTTGGAGACAAAAAAATTGTTACTTTTTTCAAAAATTGAAAGAAATATAGTGTTAATTTTATGCAAAATATTTATTTCTGAGGGTGTGATTATTAATGAGCAGAGAACAAAAAAGGTGATTTTTGTGTAGATGATCACATTAATGTTTAGCAGTGTAATAAGTACTGCACTTCAATTTTTTTTAATAGATTTTTGTTTACTCTGTTGATTAACTGGTAATTCGTTCACATTAAGTTGGATGTTTTTAGTGTAGGTCACAGGAATGATATCACTTTATTTGTTAATAGTAACTATGAGAATGGAAATATTTTGGAGCCATAGATTCAAAATGTGACTATTTTATGTAATAGATGCTAATTTATTATAATACATCATAAAACCTCTTAAAACTGAAGCAAGCATTTGGTTAGCATTCAGATTTTTTTTAATTGCCTTCCATTTTAAATATATATTTTTTAAGGAAAATATATTTTCTAAAGGAATATATATATACACAGATTTTTCTGAATTCAGAACTTTCAGAAGAAACTCTTCATTCATGTTCATTGCTGTGAGCTGGAAGCAGTACGCAGCTCAGACTAACTGTAAATAGAAGGGCCTTCTGTAATCACTGCCTTTACTTATTGGAATACCGTATGTTATGCGGTCAGTTATTACTGCTGTATGTATTATGAATGTAATTGTGCAGTTAATTTCCCTTCTGTTAAATTCTGTACAATACCAAATTTTAAGAAAGGTAGCAAAAATATTACAATGCACTTAACCAAAAGGAAGCTGCCATTGTAGTAGTATCTACATCCAAACAGGTGACACAGGGGTGGTGAGCCTTGTATGAACTCCAGAAGTATAAATAATAAGAAAGGCAAATTGAAGATCAGATTAATGAGTCTGAGAGGTCTTGAATACTCATTATTCTGAAGAAATACTGCATCCCAGGACAGAAGAGTCGAAGGAGGAACACATTGTTTGCATTACTACAGTGATGCTTCTCTTTAAGACAAAGCTCCTAGTTGTGCATGTTATGTATACTTGTGACTCCCTGTTATCTTTGCTGTGAGTATGGTATATGAAAAGCTTGCAGAATCAGGATGTAGACTTTGTGCTAGAGTTACATAGGCATGACTCCTGTAGCTAGGTAGAGGCAGGTAGAGATACCTTTGCTATAGCTCTCTTTTGCAGTCTTCCCTTTCATACAGGATCTTCTGTTATACTCATTCACATCCTAAGAAATTTATGACATTAAGCTCACCTGTGTGTTTGGTTTGTTTCCTGTCCTTTGAGTTTGGAATGAACACTAAATGCAGATTTCCTTGTGGACATCTTTAGCTTCTTTGGGATTGTTGTCCTTGTTAGGTACTGAACTAGTGGAGGCTCATGACAAATGGCACCATGGCTCCAAACTACATAGTATTGCTGCTGCTTAGCCATCAGTATGTTGAGGAACGGCAGTTCAGAAAGGGTGTCCTGGAAGCTGTAAATTTCAATCCTTTGTCCACTCATATTGATTCTTAGAGAATATCATTCCCTATGATGTTATAAGATAAATCATAAAATCATCATGCAGTTACGGTTTTCATTAAGCATAGTGCAAAAGGATGTTTTTCATCATCTTTTTCAATAATTCATCATATTTTTCAGTGCAAATATAACCCAGTCTTTAACAGGCGTCTGATTTTGTGTCAAGTGTTATCTCAGGTCATAGAAAATGTAAGGTAATGAGATATTGCATTTGTTTCTTAGTCCTTGGCATCAATATACATGCTATAACATGCTGTAGTTATCATCTCTGCATCTATTTTTAAGGGGTCTAGAGTAAATTCTTCAAGTTCAAAAAAACTCAGTGTTTACAGACATTAGCTTTTCCCTACGATTGTCTCACTGTTTTGGAGATTGAATAGTATTAAAGAGTGAAGCAACTGTAGAGGGGTTGGAGGAAGATTTATTTAAATAGGTTCTCCTCATGCTAACTGAAGAGTTCCATGCTGGTTGGTTGCATTAGCTGGGTATTAAAACCTATCTGATCGCTTCATAATGGTTATTAAGTAATGCCTATTATAAATAAGTTTTAGGTCAGACTCAGTTGTGACCATAATAAAACTTGTTTTTTTGCCATTTAGTGTTTGAAAGGTAGTAGTGCAGTATGTGTGTGGTCTGAGTTTTTTGCAGACGTGATCTGCATTTAATCTGGGAAAATTAATTCCCTAAGCTGCTGGCAGGCAGCATGTACTTGTTAATTATTCAGGTGGATGACAAATGCAGAGCAGAGGTTCTCGCAAAGACAAAGTTTGTATGATGCATGTTTAGTAACTGATAGTCTTGACATTCTGTGGTGTCTTATTCAGTGCTAATCCTAATAAGCTGCCTGATGAGATGAACGCCTATCCTCCTGTCCTTTAGAGAGAGAAAACAGCGATTTGAAAGAGCTTCATTATAACAATAAATCCCATACTTTCTGTTATTCCTGGTGAAAAGAGATCTTGTCCAGCTGAATAACACACACAGAAAAAAAGTTTGAATAGTAGTGTAATACAGAGTATTGAAAAGAATAGAAAACTATCTTGTAAATGCCTCCACTGTAAAAGTAGCTGCACTTTAACTTTATTGGTAGGCCAAGTTCATGCAGTTTAATGACCTTCAAATTCTTTGGCTTTGATGATGTACAAGTTATATAATCCTATGGATGTATGATTTCACCCAGACTTGCAAGTTGCCAGGGAAGTTACTTGAAAACATTGTTTTTACTGTAGTTATTGTTTTCCTTCTCTCTTGTTTTTGGCAGTGAAGTGCTATGCTCTGAGTGTTCTATCAATTGTACCAGACAATGGTGAGGGCCAAAGTTACCCATGGACGCTGGAAGCATTAATAACGAAGAGGCTGCCAGTGCAAGAGGGTCCTGGATTTTGCCGATTGCTTTTATCCTCAGTCTATTTTAGTCCTTCCATATTTGTATTACAGTAGGAACAATGATAGGTTTAAATCTCCCATTGCAGTGCAGAGCACCCAGCACCAATCCTGAGTGACATTTCTTTTGTCATTATGCCCTAGAATAACTTGAGGTGCATCTTTTTGTCTGTTCACTGCTCTCTTCCATGTGACAGGCTTTTCATATGGCTAACTGAAAGAATCAGAATTTTGAATCAGAATTTTTCCATAAGCCATAAATACAAGAAATTCTGTTTCAAACACTGTGACTTCTATACAAAAAGCAAACTTTCTACTATATCACTTGAAGTTTTTTTTTTTTTTGGGGTAGATGGATCTTGATAGAGAATTCATGTATTTTATACTTCTGTGAAGCTTGTTTCTTCATGTCTTTTTAACTGTATTTAAACATATCCTCTGGCTCAAATGAATGTGAGGCTGGGAAAGAAGAGTCACTAGATTTAGTTCAAGGTTACAGTGCTTTAGCTTCTCTCACAGTTCTCCCTGTTCTCTGTGTGTGTGGTTGGGGGAGAGAGGGAGGACAGCCTAACAGGGTACTGTAGGTGCAGGTTCTGTTGCATTGACAGAAGCCTCTGATAAAAACAAGAGTTGTTCCTACTTTCTAGACTTTCCTGAAGTATGGTGGATGCCTAATATCAATTGGAAAACAACATTTAAATATTTTAAGAGGAAAACTTTGTGGCTTGTAAAGGTTAAAGAATTACAGTAACATAATGCACTTGTTTATCTTTACAAAACACGTGGTGCATTGAATCCTAGCTCTGAGCAGTCCTCCTGTCTTGAGGTGAAGGAAAATGTTAACTTAATTTACAAGCTAGCAGATTCCTGGGCCTCTCCAGATTAGGGACTTTTAATCAAATGAAATTGTAGCTAATAATTGAAACTAGTTTTGTGATGCTAACTGTGAAATTCATCTGAAATCACCAAACTCATTTCCACAAGGTTTTAAGAGCTCGTTGAAATGAGAGTGCAGCAGGAAAGGACTTTCATTTGTTCCACCAATTCGTGTGCTCTCTTCTTTTTCTCTTGCACAAATTGTTGGGCATGGCGATTTAAGTTCTGAGACCACCAAACTCGCTTCTGCTAAGATTTAAGGTTTGGCTGAAATCAGAGTTTACAGGGATGAGGCTTTCGTTTGTTCCACTGATTTATGCATTTTCCCTTTTTCTTGTGTAAATTGTTGGGCATGGTGATTTCATTGCTGAGACTTAATTTTACCTAGCAGAAAAATGCATTATGTACTATGTAAGTAATTGGTGTCTACAGAGTAATTTCATAAGGTACTTGATGCATAATAGCATGTACTGAGCTATTCATAACAGAAGAAAAGTTATTTTAGACCATTTAGCCACTATGGTTACTCGTATTCCAAAGGATAGCCCTTCCTCTTTGTGTAATTATCACTTTCCTTTATATTTGCAAATGAAAACAGCATTTCATGTATTTAAATAGAAGAAATTGTAAGGAAAATAATAAATTGCAGTGTGTGTTTTAGTGAGTATGTGCAGTAACTGTGACGTGTTCTTTGAACAAAAAAGCAAAACTCTGGTCACAATTCATTAATATAAAGAATCCCTACTGTACTCAAGCAAACCTTGAAAATATTGTATGTTAGTAAAACCTCATTAAACTGTCATATACACACTTCGGTAAACTTTACAAAATATAATATTTTAAGAATGTTCCATTAAACTGTCATGTATTTTTTCTGCATTTCCTTTGCTATTATTGCCTGATTACCAAGATATTTGTATGCTAATTGAAGCTTTTTTCTTCTAATCGGCCTTCTTCCCTCAGTCATTTAGGGCAGAATCTGAAATGTGCAAGAGAAGGAAACATTTATCTTGGTTTCTCTGAGAAAACTGTTCTTATCTGTGAGCTTCCAGAAGAGAATTTGCACTGCCTCTAAACAACATAGGCATCAGACCTACTATTTCCAGAGAAGTGAGAATTTTACCTATAGGAAGCATTCCCCCAATAGATGTAGTAAATCTGTAACTTCATCCTATTTGCACCCTTGGTACGAGGATCACAAGCAGTGGAGTGCCCCATACCCTGTCATTCCCTCCCTTTTTGTATTTGTGCTCACAGCTCCTTATAAAATTTTTTAGCAGCATTTTTATGAGGGATATTCTAACATCTTAAGCTGTTCTCTAGATCAACACCTTGGGACAGTGTTTTGTCCAGTTTCTGGTTGCATCCTAAAATTGTGTTTGAGTTCAGGAGGCTCTTCTTCCCTTTGAAATGGCGTGATTATGTTGGTGGTGCTCTGAAGTTTTAGATGGGAAAAAATGAGTGTGGGGAAAAGACAAGAGAGGTAAATGAAAAGATTATTTCTTTCTTCTCTTCTGATGTTTCAGCTGAAAGCTTAACTACTTCTGTACACAAAGCAGAGATTCTTTTGAAGGCCATTCTGGATAGGAGCATAACAGATCACTTTTCCCTGACAGGAGAGGAAGGAAACAGAACTGACTTGGAGCTGGTGTTGCTGCCTTGACTCTTTGTTCCTTGACCTGAAACAAAAATAGTTTGAAGAAAGCACCATCACTCTAGCCACAAATGAAAAAGTAGAGCCCCTTGTAAAGGAACACCCTACCTATTGCTCCACCAGCCCTGTCTTTGATTGGAGAACCGAGCCACTTCTCTACCTCTTCTACTTTTCAAGCTGTGGCTCTTGCCAAAGCTAGAGAATGAAACTGGTGCCTACAGCCAGAGTTAGTGTCAGAAGTGAGGCAAGATTTGGGGGACAGCTATTCAAAAGGGGCATACTTTAATAGATTTGTAATATGAATACATACTTCCCTCTCGCCTTCCTGAAATGCAACTGTGGTGATAATCTTCAGTGCCTTGTTCCCCTGCTCCCCTCAGCGGAGTACATTGTGAAAGATGTGAGAAGAATGGGCCATAAATGTGGCTTTGACTTGTGGAGTACGCAGCTGTATGCCCACATAATTTTCAAGGGATTCCTACTACCTTTGCATAGGAAGACTAGCAGACTAAAACAGAGCTAGACCACAGCCAAGTTTGCAGAGAAAAAAAAAAAGTCTCTTACTCTGCAGGCCATTGCCACCTTCCCAGTTTAGGTAAATAGGAATGCAGCCACCTTGCTTCCCCTTATGAGGGCCCTGAAAACAATAAGGTAACAAAAAAACCCAAAGACTGATTTTCTTTCTAACAGCCTCCACTTGTTTTTAAAAATTTCTTGCCAACAAAGGCTCCTGTCAGGAGCACTTAATGAACTTTCTCATGGGAAAAGTGGAAGGAATCAAGATTCAAATCCATTTCAAGCAAGGAAAGCAAGCTCTGAAATCAGATACTCAATTGGATCAATTCTGAGCTGTTGCAGTCAGCTACTGAAAATATTTGAATGGTAAACTGAAATCCCAAAGAAAGGAATAAAAATCATGTAGTGTACTGAAATAGTTCATCAAGTAAGAGAAGGTAAATTCTTCCATGTGTTGGACAGAATAAGTGATGTAAATGATCCAATTACATCAAATATTTTTAGGTCTGTCAGCCATTCTTCCTGGGGTAGCAGAGGGGAAGGATTTCAAAACAGAAACATGTAGAGTATCAGTAACTTTGAGTCATTGAAACTGCCAGACTTCTTCTAGAACTGCTACTTTATTAACATGGAACGGAATTTCAAGGGCAGGAGAGAGTGCTTTCTTGCAAACCTTTGATACTGTCCCGTGCAAACTCCTGGTGGCCAAAATGGAAAAATATGGATTTGATGGATGGACAATCCTCTGCATAAGGAATTGGCTGGATGGTCGCACTCAGTTGTGGTCAATGGCTCAATGTCCAAATGGAGACTGGTGACAAGTGGTGTTCCTCGTGGGTTGGTATTAGGACCAGTGTTGTTTAACATCTTTGTGGAAGACATGGACAGTGGGATTGAGTGCACCCTCAGCAAGTTTGCCGATGACACCAAGCTGTGTGGTACAGTCGACATGCTGGGGGGAAGGGATGCCATCCAGGGAACCTGGACAGGCTTGAGAGGTGGGCCCGTGCCAACCTCATGAAGTTCAACTTTTTTGGTACCAATAGATGTGAAGTATGTTTATCCATGAAACAGTACAGCTCTTTAGGCCTTCTAAGAATTGTATGAGTTAATGTGTGTAACTATCTGATACCAATCTTTCTTCTGTTCCTTGTGCTTTGGACATGTGGTTGGCTATGCTTGGGATGTGGGCATTTATGCTTCGGTGCCATTATCCCAGAGTTGTGTGCAGGTGATGATAGAAACAGTAATGACTGCAGCTTGTACTTCAGCAAGAAGATTCATGTAATAAAGTTTCCTGCTTTTGGGCAGGAGAGTGTCAGAAGCGAGACTGAGGTAGCATTAATGCTATTTAGTTGAACATAAGTACCAGGGCTTTCTGTGGGGTGGAGTTTTGTTGTTGGGGTTTTTTGGGTGTTTGAGGGTGGGGAGAAGGAGTTCAAACCACCTGCAGCATTAATTCGTTTGGGGAGTATTGTCAAAGTACAGAGTGAAGGCAGGCATGAAAATAAACCTATCAGTGCTGCTAAATTCTGATGGCTGCCATTGTAATGAATTTATCAGGGAACTGAGCTTTGACTTGTATCTTATTGATTTGGGATTCTGCTTTCTGAAGGATGCCACTTCACACACACTATTTATTTCTGTATGTCAAATTATGATTAAAATTCTGAATGTTGACAAATACAAGAATTTTCACCATGAACTTAAATGTTTAACTGTACTGGGGAGGAGTGAGTGTACAGGTTGTTATTTGTTTGGTGGGTATTTGCCTTCAGAAAAAACTTCAAAGGTAGCTAGGGACAAAATGTGTCTAGCAATGGACTAGCAATATCATAAAAGCAAGGAGAAAGTGAGGATGAGAGCGGTTTGGGATTTATTTTTTGTAAATGAAGGGTATTCACAGCTTTTATGTAATGGTCTCGTGGCAGCGTGAGTGGGGCAGCCCTAGGTGGTAGGGTAAAGCAGCAGGCAGTACAGAGGATGCAGGACTTGCTGGAAGACTGATAGTATTTTAGCACACAAAACAATAATGTCATAAAAGTAGGCTATGGCAGAATATATTTCAGTTTTTTGTGATAAACTAAGAGTATCTTCGTTTCACAAAACAGTGAAAACAAGAGGCATGTAGATGAGGGCACACAGCAGCTACTGAAGGCAGCAAGGAATGGAAATGCTCAAGAAGGAACGGGTAGCAAAGTAATGGGATATTGAAAACCTGAGAGAGAAATTGTTCTTGAATAGTACTCACTGTTGCATATGAGATCCAGGCTGAATTGTTTTAAGGTTATGAAATGCACAAAGGATAAGAAACACTTCCTGGAAATGCCCTTTCCTTAGCAAACAGTGTTTGCGTAAAAGAAGACAAGATTTTGTCAGCTGTTGTAACACCAATTAGGACAGTGACTTTTAAACCAAAACTAGATACTTCCAACAAAGAATATCTACAATGAATAGTTAAAAGTGGTTGTTCTTTGCTCATCAGGAAAGGAAACCTCAGTGTAGAGAAACACCTCTCTTTGTCCCATTGACTTACATTTAGATTACGCTGTGTTATAAAGTGCTCAGCATCATTCTTTATAAGAGTTTCAAGGATGAACTTTGATCAGAAGGAGTCTTCTGGGAGCCTGCAGTGACACGTTCCCCCTCTGAGCTGGTTAGAGCAGTGGCCATGATTCAGACCTGCAGGTCCCACCCTGCCAACCAGACACCTCTATGTTCTTGAGGCAGCCAGTTACCTGGAAGTCTATCCAGATATTAAACATCACAATACTTAGATTTTTTGCTAGACAGCCTATCTTTTGGTCCTCTTACAGTAACTCCTGTGCCATTCTGCAGCCAGTTCCTCTAAAGGATATACTTAATTTTGTGTCTGTTTGAAAAGGAACTTCATTTTGGTTCTAGAATGCTGTCAAAGCAAAGTGCTTCCAGGTGGCATCCAAACATGGCTTAATTCTAAGTGCAGCAAGTGGTCCGAGTGTTCTCACAAGACTTGGAAGTTTCTCATCTGCCCAGCCATGTTTTAGTGTGCATACTTCCAATTTTACCACAATGGAATATTTTCCAGCTGGTGTTCAAAAATATTTACTTCACCTTTTATAGACCGCATTTGCTCTGTCAAACAAATGTTTGCTTTTTCTCTTCACTTGTGTTGCAATATATGTTCAGCAAATGGATGGAGAAAAGAATGCATGGTATTGCAAAAATCTGTTTTTCATCCACTTTTTCTTCTATCGTTTTAACAGAGATCTCTAGCAGCAAAACAAAGCTCTGTGATGTAAGGAAGTAATGTGTTACATTGTTTCTTTGGGGGTTTATTTCTGTATTTTTTAAAAAAACCCACATTTCATTTTAGCTATCTCTTCTATTTCTGGACAGGATGCATTGGTTTGGGTGTTAGCTTGACTGCCTTTAGTCTGAACATGCTCACAGATTTTTCAGTAAACTGAAAGCTTGGAAACATAAACTTGAAATCAGTAAGTGTTTGGCTTTGTAAACTTGCAAGTCATTGTGCGTGTGAAGAATACAGAATATTATTAATGGAATATATTGTGTGAAACCTGTTCCTTTTAATTGCAAGTGGGTTTAGAAATCACGGTGTCTATATTAAACTATGCAAAACAGTGAAGATATTTGTATATTTTTGTGGTCAAAGTTCTTTTCCTTCAGGAAGAAACAAACAAGCAAACAACAGAAACCACCTCTGTAAATATTTCAAGCAGATCTATCAGGATAAAATACTCCTGCTCCTGTTATTTTCCTAGTTACTGAAAATTGAATGGGTGTACTAATTTGAGATTATTTTTGCAAGTTACAGTTAAGACATTTTGCTGAGATGCTGTGGCTAAATTTCATTTACCATGGCCTGTATTGTATGATTCTGTTTATAAGTGCTGTCCGATATATATAGTGAGGCAACTTTCATCACTGAATTCAGAACACTTGACAGTATTGTTTCAAATTTCTATCAAGGAAAACAGAGTGAACTCGCAAAATCATTTCTCCACATAATACATAATGCCTGAATGAGTTGCCAAATCATAGATCTGATTATAACCTCTTTTTAGTCTGAAAGAAATTATTTTCTTGAATAACTGAAAGACTTTTGTAAAGTTAAAAGACTGTCATGGGAAAGCCATAAAAATTGACTGTATTGTCTCCCAGCTGCATTATATTTGTGCTAATTTCAAGTCCAAGTCATCAAGGAGTTCAAAAGAGAGTGACATATTTAATTTCATTTTGACTTGAACAACAATTACAAAGGCAATCTTTTGGTTCTTTTCCAAAACTGTACTATAATACAGCAAAACAGGGCTATTGCTTTTCCAGTTTGGGGAATGCTAGATAGTAACTAGGTACATTACCAGACTTGGTGAGAGCTAATTTTCATTAGCTTTCAGTTATTAGACAAGTTGTAAGTTGCTACTATTGACAAAATGCCAGTAATGTAGTCATACATCGGACATCCTTTGTTTAGAGGAATGTCGATTAAAATCCACTCTGGAAATTACAAAGTGGATGAGAGAGGTTGCTTTTGGATATAATTTGATAAAAATATAACATAGTAATAAGTATTGATTACTTAATCTAATTTTTATTCATTAAAACCTTTAAAAAGTATTTTATTAAAGGGTCAGATTGTTCTTTTGTGTAGAAATCCTTGATCAGGGGCAAGAACCTTCCTAAAGCATCCTTCAGAAACTTTTTGCAGTTTGTTTGTGCCAGGAACCATTCAAATCATTCCACACCTTTTTTTTTTTTTCCCACCTTATCCACTGAAGCCTCGCTTCTTGTTGACAGAGATTTGTAGCATTCATTCTGCTTCTTAGATGACTGATATGTTCTCAAATTCCCTGGCTGCAAACCCTGTAGAAGACAAGGTTGGCAGCATGTTACTGGCTGTACAGTATTACTGGCTCAATCAGCATTTCTTACTTCAGCAAGCTATTTAGGTAAAGAGGAAGAACTTTGTGGACTGCATGGATCTGTAGGAAATGCCCAAGGATGTGACCATTGACAGAGATAGGCTTAATTGGTTTCTAGAAAATATAGTGTGGGCCATTTGTCTTCACAGAAGTTCAGTCACCTTAACTTCAGGCAAACACAAATATTAGAAGGGAAATATATCTAAGCTTTTTCCCTGTTTTGCAGTGATATGATGCTTTTTTTTTTTGGG
>NW_010129829.1:731-1577 GCF_000699245.1 Pterocles gutturalis | reverse complement strand
ATGGCCATGTCCCCTGTCCCCGTGTCCCCTCACCAGGGCATCGGGGCCGTAGGGGCCGCTGTGGCCGATGGGGATGCAGGTGACACCGGCGTCACGGTAGCGCTGGCAGATGTCACCGCTGGTGGCCTCGGGCACCTCCAGCACCAGCCCCGGCTCCTCGGCGAACAGCACGGCCAGCGCTGGGGACGGGGACAGTGGGGACATCAGGGGACAGCAGGGGACAGCAGGCGATAGGGACAGTGGGGACATCGGGGGACATCAGGGGACAGTGGGACATCAGGGGACAGGGGACATCAGGGGACAGGGACACAGGGGACAGCAGGAGACAGGGGAACATCAGGGGTCGGTGGACAGTGGGGACATCAGGGGATAGGGGATAAGGGGACATCAGGGGACATTTGGGACATCAAAGGACATAGGGAGAGAGGGGACCTCAGGGGACAGGGGGACATCAGGGGACAATGGGGACACCAGGGGACACAGGGACATCAGGGGACAGGGGGACAACAGGGGACAGTGGGGACACCAGGGGACAGGGGGACAACAGGGGACAGTGGGGACATCAGATGACAGTGGGGACATCAGGGGACACGGGGACTTCAGGGGACAAGGGGACATCAAGGGACATCAAGGGACAGGGGAACATCAGGAGACACGGGGACACCAGGGGATAGGGGACACCGGGGGGCATCAGGGGACAGTGGGGACATCAAGGGACATCAGGGGAGAGGGGACATCAGGGGACATCAGGGGACACAGGGACATCAGGGGGTAGTGGGACATCAGGGGACATGGGGACATCAGGGGACATCAGAGGACAGCTGGGACAGCAGGGGACATCCGGGG
>NW_010129829.1:0-262 GCF_000699245.1 Pterocles gutturalis | reverse complement strand
CATTGGGGACATCAAGGGACATCAGGGGACAGTGGGGACATCAGGGGACATCAGGGACATCAGGGGACAGGGGGACATCAGGGGACATGGGGGACAGGGACACGTCCCCAGGTGGTGGCAGTGACTCACGGGTGACACCGTCGGGGACATCGGTGACATCCATCTGGAGGCCGCAGTTGCCGGCGAAGGCCATCTCCAGGACACAGGACAAGAGCCCCCCGTCGCTGATGTCATGGCCCGAGGACAGCGCCCGCTCTGGGGA
>NW_010129828.1:0-903 GCF_000699245.1 Pterocles gutturalis | reverse complement strand
AATTTTTCTGGATTTGAAGGAAAACTGCCTAGGTAGCAGTGGGCTGCATGAGTCTGAGTTGAGCGATGGTTTCCCACCCAGCTCCGAGCTCACGCTTGCTCTCTTTGCTTGTTTTGGCCAATGTTGCTTATGTCTAGCAGCAAAAAAAAGGTTCGTTTTGTGTGAAAGTATTTTTCTTAATTGTTGATGATCAATTGAATAATTTGAGGGGTGGCTGCATGAACCTAGATCACTTAAAAATGGTCCTTTAAATGCAGGTGGGAGCAGGCTGGCTGACACCTTGGGACAGAGGAGGCCATAAGTGGTCCATTGTTACAGGAACAGCAAAAAGTAAAATTCATCTCTGGGTATGTGGGCTTCAGAGAATGCATTTGTCATTGCTGCTGAAATTTGTGGGTTTGGAGCTGGGTTGGAGATGAGGGTCTCCAGCATGTGCAAACAGTGGGTGGATTTCAGAGATTCGATGATGCTTTTGAACCGGGTTGGATCCTTGGTGCAGAAAAGTGAGTTTTGAGTTCTCTGTTTTCTTAGGAATTTTTGAAAATCATCTTCCTAAAGGTGTATGATACTGCATTTTGGTGAACAATGTCCTTTCCCAACATTTAGCTCTAACCATTGTTTCTGTTTTGTTTACTGAAGTTGTGTTGATGGCAATGAAAAAAAAACAAACTTGGTGAATGAGGAAATAGTTGGTTGTAATAGTCATCAGGATGATTGTGGTCTTGTTTCATTTGTTCCTAAATGGCAACAGGGAAGAAGCCATAAGAGTAAAGGAATTTCCAAAGAAAAGTGATGTCAAATTTCATTGTCAAATTCTTGCTTTGGAGAAGAAAACTCATGAGGATTCCCCACCAAGGCTTGAGATCAGGGAGGCATGGCTTAGGAGCTTGAAAGAGAAGCTAG
>NW_010129827.1:0-22403 GCF_000699245.1 Pterocles gutturalis | reverse complement strand
TTCTGTGATTCTGTGATTCTGTGAATTTGATTTCAGCTCTATTATTTCTTGACTCCTCCTCCTTCCCCAATTTTTTAAAGATACAGGCATTCTTCTTGCCTTTTTGCAGTTTTCTGAAGCCTCACCTTTCCTTTTGGGGGTATCAGTGTTCAGAGACATCTTCAGCCACTTCTCTAAATACCCTGGGATTTTCATTACGCCCAGCTGATCTGAAAATATGTGAATTATCCTACTGCTCTGTACTGCAGCCTCAGCATGTGTTCAGGGCTTTGTGGTGCTAAGTGCTGGACACAAGTAATAAAGATAGTTCTTTCACTCAAGTCCTGATTAACTGTAAATTCGGATAAGCAGAAGCCTCTGGCCAGACAGAAGGCAGGTTAAACAATGAAACATTCTTCATTAGCTTAGAAGATAAAAGTGTCATCTTGCATATGGTCTGGCTATTATCAAATGTTTTGCATGCATTCCAGCAGGGGGGATTTCAAAGCAGGAGTCAAAAGAGGACAGTGTTTTAGCTGGCCTGCCTTTTCACACAGATCTTCTCTAAAGCAATATAAGAGGGAGGCATAAAGGCTTGACAAAGGAGTGGGTGTTAGGAACAAATGGTGAAGAAGAGATCACCTAGACTGCTAGGCTAGACACTGTGAGCAGAGCTGGAAGCACAAGTCATGGACTGAGTAAGTTATCAGAACAAGTGGGGAACATAAAGATGGGCCTCCTGCCATATGCTGTCTGCTGGCAGCTGTGGTTCACTGGTATGTTTTGGTGGTGTGTGTCACTGGCAGGTGCTTTCACCCTGCTTTGCCCTGGAGCCCACTCAAGATGACCTCCCATCATGGTGCTGCAGCCCTGGTGTGAGCACAGCTGAACCATGGTTTGAGTGAAACCTTATTTTGTCTTCTGTTTTCTCCCTTGTTTGGCATAGGGTAAAGCTGGACAGGTTTGTATGAAGGGGTTAGTGTGGTTCAATTTGGACTGGGCGCATTTGGACTCTGATCTGCTCAGTGCTCATCTGCAACTGCTGTCAGCCCATCAGCCCAGGGGCCAGGTGACGTTTGACACTGACAGGAGGGATGCAAACTTCTGTCTTGAGGGCCTAGCATTATGGTGGCTGGGGCAGGGAAATAGGGGGCATGTTCTGGTGGGAAGGATGACCAGAGCAGGGAAGAAAGAGGAGGCTTTGAGAGGTCATTGGCCAAAGGTGTTTTTCACTCAGAGGCTTTTTTCCCGTCTGCTAGAACAGCTGAATTCAAATTGGCCCAAAGTGGCTACAGACTAACTATCCCAGCCCTTTTCTCCTGATACATCTGAGACTATTCTTGGTAATGATTGTTTTAATGGTTGATTAATTAGTTGTGAGCCACAGGGGGTAATTAGTCTGATAATCACCAGGTTCAGCAACCTCACCAGCCGCACAGATTGCTCTCAATGGCAACCCTTTTACCTCCATAATGCTAAACTGGCATTAAGGAACACTGGTAACGCTTTGATGCTCCAGTTGAGCTCAGCCTTGCCAAACAGCATTAAGCTATACATATTCTCCTTCATACCATGGGGCTCTTTGCTGTAGAGATTGTTTCTGCATTGGGCAGCTTCATTAATTCAGTGATTGTGTCTTGCTGCATAATGAGAGAGAAAAGTGCACTGGCTGAAGGTTTCATCCTACTGCCCAGAAGGTTTAAAATAAATAACATAAAAATAAAGAATAAAGCCCTCTAGCCCACGTGTTCTGCAGGGCCCCAGCCAAGCCAGTTGGCTGTGTTTGCCAGACTGCTGCTCAACTATGCTGCAGGTGTTCTCTGTCACGGCGACACGTGTTTGAACCAGGTGCTCTGTGAAATCCAAAAAAGTATACTTCCTCTGCTTTGTCAGCACGGCTCCCCTTTGCCTGCAAGGTTTTTCAAAAGCATGAGGGAAATGACTCACCCAGCAGAATGTGGGAATTATCCTGTTTAGCTGCTCTGCTTTATCCTGTCAGAAACGCACGATGAAAAACTCTAGTAGCAAGAGACCAAAGGGGCTCCCACATAACTGACAGACACCAACTGTTTGAGAGCACTCAGATCCTGTTATCGAGAGAAGTCTGACCCCTGTGTTGCACCTCCATTTATCATCAATTTAATTCAATTGAAAGTATTTTCAAAAGTCTCCATGTTTTTTCATCCTTTGCCCACTTACTCTTACCCCAAATGTTCTCTTCTTTTCTCCTTTTTTTTTGTTTACTTTTAAACTCCTTGCCCTCCCAAATATTTTTTTATTCTTTTAACTTGGAAAATATAAATTTTTAGAGATGATCCCAGGCCAAAACCTCCCTGTTAAAGCAGTATAAAGAGAAGATTACTTCACCAAAATCAATGGAGTTAGTCCAGATTTAGCTGTCGAACTGGGCAGAATTCAGCTGGCTAAGTCACTTTTCTTTTTTTCCTTTTTAATCTTCAAAGTGATCCTGAAAGGTGCCAGACAGCAACTGAAAAGAGTTTACTCATACAAGCTAAGGCCTGTTTGTCATTAAGGTAGTAAGTGTTACTCTGCCAGGTATTTTACTCTCAGGGTGAGAGATGGTTCTTACCCAGGGGATCTAAACCTTTCTTCATGAAATCATCTAACTGCCTGAGGACTTTTTAAGCACTCAGGGAGACTACTTGTTTGTTTAACTTCCTATATCTGCCTAAATGCATTCTGAATCAGAGTCCAAAAGGGTGAGGGGAAATATACTATTTTCACTCCTGTTTTACAGGAAGAAAGATGATTCTGAATGATTCTGTCCCTTGAAAATGAGTTTGCTGTTGATATGCTGGCACAGTCCTCCTGACTGTGTTGCCTATCCACAGTGTGACCTTAGTCAGGATTTGGCTGTGACAGCACGTTAGGCTGCAGCTGTGGAATACATCTTATTTTTGAGTCCCCATTCAGCACAGAATGAGTCACAGGGGACTGGGGAAGGTGTAGAGGGTCATTCTCCTTTCTGTTGCCCAGCTAGCAGATGGTGCTCTCATGGCTGTCCTGTGACTTGGAGCCAGAAAGATGCCTAGGATTTCTTTGGGTGCAGCTGTGCAAAGGTGAGGAAGGAGAACTCCTGACACCTCCACTCAGAGCAGGAGGCTTGAGGGACTGTAGCACAAGTGCCTGTAAAATGGGAACTCCTGGGGTACATATAGGCCCCCGGAGCATGGAGCTAAGGTACTGCCTTGTTCTGTGAATACTCTGAGGCAGTATATAGGCATATAGGCTGGAGAAATAGGGAGGAGGCTAGAGTTTTCAAATTGTTTTTTATTTTCATTAGGGGGAAAAAAAACAGCTGATGAAATTCCTTAGAAATCAGAAATTGAGAAAGCTTAAACTCAGAAATTGTGTACTTTGCCGCAAATCTGGCATGAACTAGCAAACCAATGCAAAGAGCTACGTGAAACATCTTGGTTTTCATGGTGTCAAACACTAGTCACGCTTTGTCCTTGTACTCTGATATTTTTGGGATCCCTTAGTGTTTGTGCAATGTTATTGGAAAGCTGCTGACAACAAATTAATGCCTTCTGAAAACAAAACAAAACAAAGTGCAAATAGTTTTACCATGGTTTTGTGTCAGAATGTTTTATGCATTTTATCTGAATGATAACGGCTACTGCCAACAACAAAAAAAAGAAAATAGTAGTCAGCGAAAGGTAAGCTGAGGCTTAGGAAGGGCTGAGGTCTAATTCTGGTTATGCTGTCAGGCCACATGGTCACTGAAGGTGCACTGAAGCTGAGCTTTTTGGCTAGCTCCAGCTTTTCCTAAGCATCCCTGCCTCTCCCTCACCCTTTGGTACCAGTGAGGGTGCCTCCCTTGAAGATCTGTGATGCCTTGGCTATTTGCACTTACTGGCAGCACCTTTTGCTCTGTGGGTGCATGGTGTGGTTTGAAGTGTCAAGGCACAGGGCTCTTGTCTGTGGGTGAAGGTGCAGGAGAGCCAGAGGAAGGGAAAGAATTGCATAGGATCAGCTGTTCCATATTTAAAGCATACCTGTTTTGAAGGGTAATTGGGTAAAAACATAAATTGTGGAAAGAACTGTGTTTTTACGTTGATAGAAGAATGACAATGTTTCATACCTTAACCAAGCCATCCTTGAAGTATTCCGACCTTCAGATTTTCAAAACTGGTTTTGGAGAACCTCCCTTTCCCTTTCCCTTTCCCTTTCCCTTTCCCTTCCCTTCTCTCCCCTTCTCTCCCTAACTATGGGTAGAATCAAGAAAACCCTAAGAAAAATATTTGAACCTTCACAAGTTCAGTTCAGACTGACCCTAAAATCAGACAGCCTGAGAAGGACAGAGGTAGGGAACTCTCTCCTTTGGTCTGGAATGTGATTCATGTGAACCAATTGCAGCAACATTTTTGGGTTTCCAGTGGTATCTAGTTGTGGGTTTCTAGTCATTATTTATGAGCCTTGTCACATGCAACAAGCATATGTGAAGTTATTCAGACTCTCTATAAACTTGTGCGGAACATTTAATGTCATTCTCTCAGTTCAGTGTTTGTGTTGGGAAAGAAAAGATGGTGGCAAGAATAAGGCTGAAACACCAAGTAACAACACCAAGTAGGAAATTATGTTGGGGCAAATTGCTAAACGGAGGCTGATTAGAAGAAAAGGAGGTTCACAACCACTCCCACTCAAGATTATGGGAAGACTGAACTTTCCTCTCTGGTTCCCCTCCTGATATTTTCCTGTCTGAAACAAAGCTAATTAAGTATTTTTTGATGTTCAAGATGTTAAAAAATAAAAAATATAGGTCCAACTACCCAGTGTGCATGAAACGGTACTGCAAGTTTTCCAAAGGGGAAGGCATATCTCTGCTAAGCTACAGTATCCCTACAGTCCTCTTTATGCCTGTTGTGTTCAGATCAGGGTTTATTCTTATCTGTTTACTTACTTATTTCACAACTTACACCATACAGCGACACTAAAATTCTGTCAACAGTCAATATGTAACACAGGTGAAGAAATTAAATTTAAAATCTCTAAGAAGGGACATCTCCATTTAGCCCATTTTTTCAGGTGGGGAAAACACAGAGCATATAAATAGATTATGCAGCATCTTAAAAGCATTGGAAACATAGTTATGGATTTGCATGGTAAAAATTTCACCTTACAGGGACATTACAATTTTCACTTACATGTGGATATTCTCAGTATATAATAAAAAGGGAAAGCTTGAATTATTTATTCGAGCAGAGTTTAAATTATTTCCATGCAAACTTTTCTGAATGGAAAAGACTGAGAGTATATTGCCCTTTAAAGCAATGTTAATCAAAATGTACAATTTAGAAGCTCTAAACCTACAAAATTCATGAAAAATGTCAGATATCACATGGAACTTAATATTATCTGACTCTGAAAAGTGGTCGGGTAAAGCTGGAGTCTAGCTCAAGAGATCTGTTAATTGTTTGCATTTGCTGCCTTTTCTGACAAAAATACCTTATATTGCTTGATATTCCCATTAGCACTGCAGCATCAGAACAGCTGGGGAAGAAGATTTCATCCAGTTTCCTCCCCCTGCATGACAAACAGAATATTCTTGCCTAGTTCATTGTCATTTTTTGCACATGAAAACAGAAGGCAGTACAGCTCCCTGTGCTTTACTGAGGCTGTCACTGGAGCTGCAGAGCTTTTCTTGCTTGCCTGGATGCTAAACAGAACTGAAGGAATCCAGCAGAACTCTCTGATCCCAGGCTCAATTTGTGGTGCTGGTGGTTGTGAGGAAATCTATACAATAACTGCTCTACCCAGAAACTGAATAGGTCTCTTAGCCAAAAAACAAGCCTAGAGCCTCATGCTGTAACTTTAACAAACAATTCTACAGCTTCCCTTGCTGGGCACATTATGGCTTTTAGAAGGCTTCTTGGGTGACAGTAGGGAATAATTCTCAATAAATAATTTATTTAACAATTATATTTTTTTTCCCACTCACAAACAGTTGTGAAATTCTCACATTGATTCATTATTTGAAACTATTTCCCAGTGAGTTAATGGAAAATTACTAAGGTTTCAGATCATGTCAGTTGGAAATGTTAGAATTAACTGTGCTTTCACACTGTGAAGCATGTAACTAACTTGATATAAGTTGAATTGCATAACTTGAGCTACACAAGCAATTATGTATTTATTAACATGCAATGTTGAAGCATGAACATTTTATTTGGGCAGTCTGTGTTAGTTCTGTATTAGTTCTGTAAGTCACCTAATCAAAGCTGGGAAACACAGTCACGTACCTTTGGTGGCTAAAAAATTATGATTTGGATTTTAGCTGGGATGTGAGAGTTTAGTAATGCCAGCACATATTGAAAGCATGCTGTAGCTGCCAAATATGTGCTTGTAACAGCAGCCTAGGATACTTCTGGGACTTCCTGTGCACATTGGGTTTATCTTTTATAACTTTTTTTTTTTTAATCTAAAGCATTAGGGCTGTGCATACTGGTGATATTTTAAGGGAGAACATATTCTCAACCCTCTTCTACCTTTAACCCAATTTTTCATCAGGGTATTCATTAGAATTTATGTACACTAGGAGTGATTACAAAGTTTATTTTTTAAAAAGTTTATTTTGTGAAATTTTTCTCATAATCATAACTCTTAAGAATTGCAGAATGTATTTGCTGATCTATTTAGTAAGGGCATACTTTACCATCAGTGCCTAGGGAGTTTGTAACTTTCATGAAGTCTCATAAGTAGCTCCCAGGGGACTTGTATGAGGTTTGGTTTTGTTTCTTATATTAGTGTACAATTTACCTGAGAAATTATTGATGTTATAAGAGTCACCTGGATAAATTAGTTTATTGCAATAAACTTTTTTTTTGCTCACGGTAACCATCTTAGCTGCTGACCGGTGCTTGAGACCTTTTAAGCTATGCTAGCATGGTCCCAGTTTCCTCACTAGCTATCAGGCTATTCAAGCTGGAATCTTTCCCATAGTTGATGTAGACTGACAGCCAATCCCACAAAAACTGTGGGAGTAAGAACTTCAGTAGACCATAACTGAGGTTACCAGAGATGCTGAGTGTCAAGAGCACAATGTTGGTTTCAGTGAAATTTGCACCTGCTTATACCAGATTTACACTTCTCTCCAGCAAAGAGGCAGTGGATGAGGCTGAGCTTCCAGTCGCAGAGTTCTGTATGCTGCTGCTCCTGTCTGCTGGGAAGGTGCTCTGGGAAGGTCTCAATGAGCTGACCAAAACATGAGCCAGACATCCCAGCTGCTTTGTAATGGACCTGATAATTCATGTTAAGGTGAATGACTCACTTGAATTCCACATATTTGCTCTAACATGTTGTTCCTACAGATTTGCCTACAGGCTGCGGTAGTGGCCATATGATGTCAGGTACAGGGACTCAGTGCAGGGGGACTCCCCGTGCCTTCAGACTAACCAACTTCTCGTCTTTTCTTGTTGTCCGATTCACCACTGTTGAATCATCAATGTACCTGATAAAATAAAAACAGGGAAGCTCATTTACCATTTTTTTGGGGTATGTCTACACATTTGTTCTGCTATCTGAAGTGAGCCACTGGGCTGACAGATTTACGGATACACCTCCTCTTAACATGTTCTTGTAGGGGTTATTTCTGCCTATAATACTGTTGTTGCAAACTCTTTGCAGTATAGACTGTCTTGAGAGCCCTGAAGTTATCCCACAAGCCTCTGCACCCAAACAGCCCAGGCTTGTCTAGTAGGTACCATCCCTCTGTGGTCTGCATTACATAGGTGATACCACTATCACAGCTACTACTGTTTACACACGACTATTATTAAAGAGCATTTAGTGGGGGATCCTGTTCTCTTTACTACTTACTTCTTTTTGTTTTGTCCAACCTGTTCATTTTGTATATCATTTTGCATAACAGACATAAAGAGTTTCCTTCTCAGAGGGCCCTTCTAATAGCAAGCCTACAGACTGGTAACTCTTCAGTCTATAGGTGGTTTTCACACAGCCCACCTGGGAGCAGTGTCAGACCTAAACCACTACAGAACTGGCTCCTTTCCATGCTATCTCTCATCAATCTCTCTGAAGGAGTCACTGTTATCCAGCTGAGATGATCTATCTTGTGGGATTTGCTTATTGCAATAAATCTTGAAGAGGAAGTAAGTAACTCAGTAGCAGATCTTTGGTAGTATGTTGCTTTTTATGGTATTTGCCTTGTGGTACTCTCAGACCTATCCTGGACTACATGGTGCATAAAATGGAGACAAGAACTCCTGCCCTCTAGAAGTTTGAGGGTCTGTTGAGGTTTGCACCTGTGCATTCCACTAGGGAACATCATGTTAGTTCTCTAAATGACTATTTTTCCTTCAGGTCTTAGTACATTGAACAAAAGCCCACAGTGTAGGTCATCCTATTGATCAAGAAATCTGATTGAGAATGAAATAGTGGCTGTGAGGCACCTAAAGGAGATTTTCTTTGTGTCTGTAGGCAGGAGTGTCAATTCTGAGCTAAAAGTACGCAACATTGGAACAGGCTGACCAGGGAAGTGGTGGAGTCAGCATCCCTGGAGGTGTTCAAGAAACGTGTAGATGTGGTGCTTAGGGACATGGTTTAGTGAGTTAGGTGGTGTTGGATTGGACTTGATGATCCTTGAGGTCTTTTCCAACCTTAATAATCCTATGATTCTATGACTCTATAACTACCAGAACCTGAGCAGGCCAAGGAAATCTCCTGGCTTAATGCAGAGACTGGCATCTGGCCTACTATCAATATTGCCATTGCCCCTGTTTGCCTATCCTGTTTGTAGACTTCTTCCAGTATTGTCATGGCATCATTAATTTCTCGTTCATTGTAAAGCAGTTAGGCACCTGGTAGATGTCAGCTCATTCCTCAGGAGCCTCCACGGCTGTCACAGAGAAAAGTGGTACCTCTCTCATGACTGTCTTCTCATGTGTCATGTGTCAGAAACAAGACTTTCCTGGTATTGTGTGCTGTTGTGTCCCTCCAAACACAGCAGGGCTCTGTCTTAGGTTAGATGCAGTGACATCTCCACTACCTCCTTGAGCAACAATTTTGCATCTGCCCTTTGCTCTCCCCTGCTCTCTCAGCTGAAAATAAAGGAGTCTCTGTTACTCCCTTAGGTCTCATAGACAGACTAAAGGGACCAGAGCAGGCACTTGTGTCCCTGCCACCGCTCTGTGTTACAACGTGCTAGTTTTTTGAAGGCGTGTACACGTTTAAGGAGGTCACAGGGTGATGCCCCTTGCTCACCACTCTTGGTGTCCTTGTCTTAATTATTCTGACCAACTCTGAACCACACAATGCATAAAAGTCAGGAGAGGAAACTCATTCCTGCGAGATTTCATGTTCCCTTGGCACCTAGTGTGTGCCTTTCTACTTTTCACCCTTGGGCAGAAATGGAGCGTTTCTGATCAAGGCCGAGAGTGTGCTATTTTCCTGTCTGTGAAAGTGAGGTTTTTTTCTTTGTCATTTTGTTGTTTTTGGGGGTTTTGTTTGTTTGTTTTGGGTTTTGGTTTGGTTTTTTTTTTTTGTTTGTTTGTTTTGGGGGTTCTTTGTAAACTAGCAAAACCAAACTTATGAGGTACTTACAGAGGTTTGGATTAAGGAGTCCAGGGCAATATCTGAACCTGTATGAAGGTGTATTACAATGATAGGTTCTTTTTTGCCTTTCAGATTAGGGTGAGAAGGGAAAAGCGACGGTGTTTGTAAGTCTAGGTGACAGCACATTAAGGTCTTCTTATCTAATTTTCTTACATGTGGTGAAGGAGCAAAGGGAACTCAGGGGTACACATGGTATGAGCATGGTGCTCTAGCATGGTCCCATAAAATGAGCAACCCTATTGGACTATGATTTATCTCCTCCCTCCCATGCCCAGACAACAGAATGAGACTTTAGGTTTCAAAAAGAAGGTGGTCTTGAAGGACAGCGTTTTGGCACAAGGTAAGGCAAGCTCATGCTGCCTGATCAGAGACACTAGCCTCTGTGAGAAGGTGCCAAACCACACTGTTGCAGCAAACGGTGGGAGCCCCATTTTCCTGTCGGTCTGCCTTGGCGAGGTGTTGTTGGTGGCTTTTCTTGTGGGGAGTGAGACACTGTCTTGCAGTGCTGGGCCCTCTTCTCTGCTGCTCAGCTGCTGTTCACTGGGCCACTCTTAGGGCTTCTTTTCTGCATTGCTCTGTCTACAGCAATGTCACGTTACGAGATGCACACTTTGTATCTGCTGATGTCAGCATGAAAAGAAGAGAAGGAAATCGTCTTTTCACTTAAAATGTTGTAAATCAGCCCAGTAAACCAGACTATACATTATGCTTTTGTTACTGAGAGTTAAATTACAAGGAAATGAATGGTGTATAATAATTCCCCATGTCACTGAATTCTCTGCTTCTCAGCAAAATAGGCTCTCACACAAGCAGGTTTACAGTGCTTGTCCCATTGTTGTGGAAGAGGCGCTCTCTAGTGGCTTTTTGTCTGAAAAATTGCTGCTGGGTGGTGGCAGAACAGCCCAAAATAGATTCATCTAAATGCAGAGAAGGGTTATTATGACAGGAAGTTGTATTCAGATAAGTCATGTTATCTCAATCCAAGATTTGTTTGGTAAAATAATATATTCCCAAAAAGACTAAGGGGTTGTTTTGTATTTATTGAAGAGATTATTAGTTAAACCGTGAGCTCATATTTATCACGTTTGCAGCCTTATTCCATCAAGGATAAAATAGTAACCAATAATTCAATTTTGAAAAGTAATGCTTATTTCAGTTCACAGTTGCATTTGGTGAACAGCACTTCCAGGGCTGTGCTTTCCTCAGCTGGGTTTGGTGGTTGAAGACTGCAGAGAAAAATGTGCACAGCTGGTTCCCTGCTAGAGATTTAACAACCGAGTTTGAACAGATCACTAAAATAAAGCTGGAAACAGACAACAACAGGTCCACTTCAGGTGGCCACTTCTGTGTGCAAGACGTATACAAGAATGTGTACAGATACATATAACTAATCCTCTCTTTCATGCCAGATTTACAGATACCTAAAGCTAATGTTGTCAAAAGGAATCTTAAAAAAACCAAGAATCCAAACATCTGGGACTATCCCAGGGGTATGGGAGCTAATAAAGGGGGATCCTTCAGGTATAAGTCATTCCTTCAGGTAGGAAGGGCACCCAGGAAAAGGGTTTTGTGTGCGGCATTATCACTCCTCCCCAGACCACTTCACCCCCCTGCAAAACCAGGTGCTGTGCAGCTCAGGGAGGTGTGTGTCAGCAGGGGAAGGTGGGGCAGAGGCAGGGAGCTGTGCATGTCACATCTTTTCAGTCTCCTAAGCTTGAGTCTAGAAGGTGTCTGCACATTCAGGAAACCTTTTCCTGACGTTGGTCCTGTGGGGAGGATGACAACAAAGACAGACCGAGGGAAGGGTTTAACTGGAAATAAATGCCGGTATAGAAGTTCTGGGGCTTTGAAGGGATCAGCTAGTTTAGGCAGTAAGCCTTACAGCCTGCTGTGCCAGGAGACTTCAATTAAGGGCTAGACATTTTGTGCTTTGGGCAAGATGTCCTGCTGCAGGATGATGGTATGATGGATATGAGCTGGTTTGTGGCTGCTAACAAAGGGTAGTATTTGCTCAGCCCCTCAACAGCATCACAACACTTCAACAGGATCACAACACTTGTGGGATGAGAAAAGCTCTACTAGGGATATATGACTTCCAGGCTGAATCAACAAGAGGATTATCCCTGTTCTGTCTGCGGGCACTCCTCAGTTTCAGGTTCTAACTATTCTAAAAAAAATATGCTACATCAGAGCTTTTTTTGTGGAACATGGTGGTTATACTGTGATTTCACTTTTGGTGCTGTGGGTTTGAGAAACTGATCTCCAAGAATGCACTGTTCTTCCACACTCGGGAAACTCAATGTCCATGTCATGCACGTATGAGCATGTGATTCTGGCTGTATGGTCAACAAGATGATACCTTTAGAGACACAATCAGTCAGGCCCAAAAGCTACCACACCTTCATCTTGGCAAAACATTTTAGGACCTTCACTCACAAACATGAGACTGATGCAGTTACTGGTTCCAAATGGTTCTCAGCCCTAGTCCTGTGTGGTGGTGCTGCTGTCTGTGGAACTGCATGTGGAACAACTCCTGCAGTGGTCAATTTCGCAGCTCAGTGTTAATAACAAGATGTTGCCAGTGTGTTCAGGACATGGGATGTACACTGCAGCACTTTGGGTGCAGTTTCATTTCTATGGTTCAGCTGTCCCCACCAAGGGGGAGGAAGCCTTCAGCAGATATGCAAGCCAGCTCTGAAGGGCTGCTACTCCTCAGGTTTAATCCAGTCCTTCCATGAGTCCAACACCTGTTACTTTGTGCAGTCTGTCTATTGGAGTGTCCAGACAGTAAGAGCACAGGAAGATGTAATCAGGGTACTTTGTTGTCTAAGTAGCTATTGTTTCTATTTTGCAAAAATGTACACATTGATAAGGCAGCGAAATGAGAGACTGAAGGATGGTGATGTATGAAGAATTGATTACCTGAGCTTCTAAGCAGAGTGAGAGATGGCTCTTCATTTGAAAACCGTTTCCCCTCTAATAAACATTGTAAGACATCATTTTGTATTAAGAAGTAATGTGTGTGGCCCTTTTCTTTAAGGGTAAGAAAAGAAAGAAAGGAAATGCTTTGTTTCTCAGAGGCACCATATGTACCACATGCTGCAGTTGCTATGGTAATTATTCACATTTCATTGAATAGCACTGCAAGGGGTTATACAGAAATGAATCTGACTGGCCAAAGTGCTTGTTCGAATTAATATGTCCATTTATTTATAAAAGCCTCCATGAAGCACTCGAGGAAAATAAGTGTGTGAGGGAGATGAAGGGAGGGAAGAGGAGGAGAGGGGAAAACTTGTAAAAAAGCCGAGACCAACACAGTGTCATAGCATCTTTTTTCCTTCAATGGGAGATGGCATTCCATGAGACTTCTTGCAGAAGAAAAATTAGCTAACTAACTTGTGTTTGCCTGAGTTATTAAGTTTTTAGCCAACAAAATGTGGTGTAATCTCTGCACAAAAATACTAGTGGGGAGCCAAGATTGAGGCTCCAGTAGGATTTAAGGGGTTAACTTTGATTTGCCAGACTTGGCTATGTTTGTACTTTTCTTGTCCCTGGTTGGGTCAGACAAAGGGACCTCTCTGTTTAGTTCTCTTGTGCTTTAAGGATGGCTTTTCAAGGGGGGCACTCACCTCCTAAGCTTACTGAAATCCTGAGAGAGTGAATCACTTGTGAGATAACAGTTTCCAAGATCTGAGAGCTAGCCAAAGCCAGCAGAGCTTGAGGTCACAGCCTAAACATGATCTACAACTGAACAACTCTACTCTGGTAGTTCTCTGAAACATAACATTGCAGTTAATAGAGCTTGGAGCTATCCATGCAAGAAATATTCCTAGGCAATGTAAATAAATTAACAGGAATTAATTACTCTAATTAATTTGATTGCTGTAAATTGATAAAATTTTACCAAATGCATAAATCATGTCTGCATATTTTCTATAAGGAGGTGATTACTGTGCCTTGATGTCAGAGGAATAGATAAAGCCATAGATACAAGACCTCATTGTACCTAGGGAAATGTACTCTTGCAGTGACACAAGTGAAATGATGTCATTGGACTGCTTATACCTAAAGGGATGTTTGTGTAGATTGGCATTTCCAGTGACCGAATTTTGCAGACCTGGGAAGGATGTAATGAGGAAGGCCACTTACAGTTCTGTAGATACTAGAGTTCTAATGAACTTTGGCAGCACAACTTCTGTCAGTTACCATCAACTAGAACTCTGCCATAGTTTGCCAGATCTCTGGAGAGTTGTCAGTGCTTTGGGGGTTCCTGTCAAAGGAGTACTTTGTGGGATCAGGGCTCTGTGTCAGGGTGCTGCAGACGGAGTGAAGGTTAGCTGGAGATTTAAACAGTGTTAAAGCAAGACAGTTGACTGAGCAAGCTCTGCTGGTGCAGGGTCATCTTTTAGTGCTTGGACAGCACCTATTATAGTGAGCTGTGGTGCGTGAGTGGGTTCTGGAGGGGATGAAGCTTGTACCTCTTTAGTAAATGACATGGTTGATGTAAGAATGTGTCTGCCAGTTAGACTTGCAGGTGGCACCACACATGGATGGCCTGTGGGCACATCAGGAAGAAAAGTCAAAAAGATATTTCCAGTTCGGAAATCTGATCTGAAAAACAGTAGAATGAAATTCTGTAAGAACAAGGTACAAATGTCTGTATCTTAGTAGGAGTAATCTGTTGCAAAAATGTCAGATGGGGAACAAAGAAATAGAACTTTGCAGAGCCAGGAGTCAAAAATATGATGGTGTTATAACAAAAGCAGAAGTGTTAGTGCATATATATATATATATAAAATTGTGTATAAATTAGAAACAACACTTTTTTGCTGTATTAAGTACTTAAATGAAGTATCCAGTTTGGGGTACTGTAATTCAAGGTACGGATTGCCTGGCTGGGGAGCAGAGATGACCGACAGCAACCATCAGAAATTCAGAAAATGTGGCTGGGGAAGACAGTCTGAAGAATTTAAGGTTGTTTAGTGTACTGGAAGATACTTAGGGGAGATACGATAAATCTACAAGCAGGAAAAATGTTCCTTCAAAGAAAAGGGAATAATCTCTTTTCCTTGCCCACAGATAGAGATGAAGAGAAGCAATGGGCTTAAATGGAGCATGAGATTTAAGTCATGATTAGGAGACCTTTTTGCATTGTAAGGCTAGTGGAAGACAGGGTAAAGCTAGGGGCTTCTGTCTGTGAGGCATAGAACAGGTAGAGGTTTTCCTGTGCTAGGAGGAGGATGAGGTAAGCAAGGTCATTTTCAGAGGTCTTCATGCTCCACTTCCCATGATTATAAATAAATCCTCACAAATCCATAACACATAACATAGTATCTATAATGACTCACAATTCTTATTAATTGAAGTTGCAAACTTGCACCAGGACTGGGCTTTTGATTCAAAGTCTTTATGGACTGTGCTTTTTTGAAAGAGTCTCTCAAGGAAGTAAAAAAACTTCACAGACCGAGTAAAGTGGAGCATGGGGAAAACTAGAGGAGAATTCCCTAAGAAACAGTGTATGCCAGACAGATGGAGTCCAACTAGCTTGGCTTCATTTGAGAAGAATTGTAGAGATACCCTCCTCTCCAGAAAGAAGGCTGTCTTCTAACTGAACATGCATATGGATGACATCGAATTCAACTACCTTGACAATGTTAGGTTGCTTTGGGAAAGAGGCTCTGCACAGGCTGTGAGAGAGGTAGCTGAGTATAGGCAAGAGCCATTCCCCCATGTCTGTTTGCCCAGTCTTTCAGGGAAGAAGAAAGGGTGTCTAAAGTGTAAGGGAACAGGACTCCAAGGGTTGCTGTGCACTCTGCAGCCTGCTCTGTGCTAGGACACACTTGGCCTCCTCAGGCAGAGCAATGGGATGAATGTCCAGGAGCAATATCTCTGTTTCTCTTCCCACTGCTATGCCTTCTCATGAGCATAGGTGTACTGGGTCTGGGTGAGCTGGAGTTAATTTTCCCCATAGCAGCCCTCATAGTGCTGTGTGTTGCACTGGTAGCTAGCCACCACGATAGGCCATGGTTTGCCCCCAGGTTTTAGCTTTGTCCACATGAAGCAGCTGGCTTAGTCTGGGACTTGACTTGGTTGCATAGCAGTGTCCAGATGCGGCACCTAGCTAAGGGGGGAGGGAGGTGGACCCCCACTGTGAGGTCTGCCAGGGAGCAGATGTCATCTTGTGCCACTGAGTGGACTCTTCTGGTGATCAGGGAAATTGCTTTAACAAGCTGTCCTCAGGGGTGTCTCAACACCAAGGACTCTTCTGGCTCAAGTGTTTGTGCTTGGTTGAGATTGTATTTCGCAGTTGTTTCCTCCCTCGTTCCGAGCTTCCTCTTTGTGCTACAGAGGAGATGTGCTTTGTCTGACCATGGGATTTAGTCTGCCACCTTTGGAGAGCCATCCTCCAAGCAGATGGAAGTGAGATTCGGCAAGCAACTCCTGCAGCCAGAGACAGAGACCCTTTTTTAGCTGGCAAATGGGGAGCTTCTTTTGCCTGCAAGTCTGTGTCCGTCTCCTCACCAACTCCCACTAATTATGTCAGCTTGTCTTTCACCCAACTTCCAGCCGCTCCTTTTCAATGCCCACATCTGTGACTACCAATTAACACAACAGCAAGTCGGCACAGCGCTATCAGGCAGCGCCCTGTAGCTATAATGGCATTCAAATACTGTTTTGACCTGAATGAATTCTCTTTGTTGGACAGTTACAGCCTTATGGAGGCTATAATTACAATGGTAGCCTTATTTCTGCAGATACAAGTTAGCAGTGGTGTACTGAGAACAAACAGGATTACAAGGCAGTCCATATGCCCAAATATTCACCATTTAGATAATTTAAAAATCTTTAAGAAGTCATTACAGCTGAAGCCGAAATGTACAATGTGTGATTACATGCTCACTGCTAACAGCAAAGCTTGTCACTTGCTATGGGAAGCAGGCAGCACAAGAGCAGAATTTATTTTTGAGCAGCATGTGATATAAATAGCAATTTTCAGGGGGTTCACTGTTAAAAACAGCATCAGAGGCTCAGCTGCATTCTGAAGGACTTGGTGAAGCAATGTTTTGAGAAGAGATTGTAGTTTAGCACGTAAAATATTTAGATAAGGCACTAAAGATGTGCTCAGCTTCCCAGAAAAACAGAAGGCACCTGACAATGCATCATTAACATCTTAGAAATTCATTGGTGAGAACAGAATTCAGGAGAGCAGAATCAAGAGGGATGGAAAGCTTATGTTGGGGAAAGAGATTTTGTAGGAAGCACTCCAAAGCCTGGGTCTGGAGGGGACTGAAGGCAAAGAAAGCTGGTGACTTAATAGGAAAGGATGCCCAGCCACTACTATAGCAATGAAGAATGCCTGGGAGGCATATTCACATTGCTGAGGGCAGAAATGTCAGAGAAAAGGATGCCTGAGGGGGAGCTGAGAGGCTCAAGGAACTGATAAATGAAATGGGAGTTGAGAATGGATTGACAAATTTTCACCTTCTCTTGCAAGCAAGGAATTACTGCCCTGAGAAGGCCAGCTTGAAAGCTCATGGTAGACAGTCTGTTGCTGAATACTTGTCTCCCAAACTTGGGCTGTACTTACCTTGCTCCCTGGGAGCTCTTCCTCAGGAATAGATACTGACTACTTCCTCCCCAATCTACAAAAGTCCTTAAGTGCCTGTTTTGAGCAAGAGTAGCCCACCAAGTAGTAGCATGAAATAGCCAGTTAAGTATCTCAGTAGATGAGCACTGTATGAGAAGGGTCACTAATCCTGAATCACTTTTGTGCTCCACAGTAAGACATACACATTGGCTGACTAGCAGCCTCCCTGCACACTAGATGTACTTTAAAAATTAAATCTCTATTCTAATTTCCCAAGTCTGTCTGAATTAATGGCTTTCTCAGGAAAATTTTCATGATGTTTTTATGGAGTTTGAAAGCTAGTGACCTGGAGACATGCAATATATTTTTAAGTTAAGCTGACTTCTACAATCAGAACAGGAAGGAGAGAAAAAAACAAAACCCTTTTATGCTTTTAAAAGGAAATGAAAATATTTAAAGCTTCTTGAATATGTAAACTTAACAGAAGTGAAAATCACTATTTTTTGAAAGGCTCTATGGAGAACCTGTGTCTTCCACTATTGCTTAACAACAAGGACCTTAAGATAAAGTACAGGGAGTCAGGAAGATTATAACTTTGTAGCTTTGAGTGACATATCTTTCAGAGCTAATGTTTTACACATATGACATCCTGCCCTTCTGTTGTTATTGCCAAATGCTTCCATGACTAGGTCCAGAGAAGCACATTTAAGGGGAAGGGTGTATATTTTCATACTGCTTTATTGCTGGGAAATTAAATACAACTCAGTGCAGATATGTCTGGCAGAAGGAAGGAATATGATGGAGAACTGAGCCGAGGGAGAGAGAGAGATTACCCCCAGATTCTGGGTTGTAGCCATAAGCATAATAATGAAATTGTTTCTCTTACAGAAATAAAACATTCTCAAATTTTTGGATGAACCAAAAAGAAGATACTAAAGTATTTCAGCTCTGTATTCTAGCTTTTCAAAGTTTTTAAAAAACACCTGGAAAATTAAAACAAGAACAAGTCAGGCCAACATCACAAACATTTTTCTGCGTGTATGCTCTATTCTCTCACCCAGGTCACTAAAGAAATAAAAGATGAGCCTTGAGAGATCAGTGCTGGGTCCTGCTTCAAGTATCCCTCCAGCTGGAGAGAAATACACTAACAGTATGTATTCTTTGTGAGTGATTTTTAATTGGTTTGGTACACATCTTCCAGTGATTTCTTCAAAGCTCTGCTTCTGTAGTTGTCTGGAACAGCATCAGATGCCCTCACAGTACATGATTCTCCTGGATCCTGTCAAAAAGGGGTTTTTGCTACACTGTTCTGAGTGGGTGTTAACAGAACAAGATGCCATTTGTACAGGTGGGGGCAAAGGATGTTTCAGTGATGGAGATAAGAAATCATGAGAGTCAGCATGAAACCTTGACTGAACAGGAAACGTTTAGAGATGCTGTGCTGAAAACTATGTGTAAAGCCTGTGTGTAGGCTGGGTTGGAGTACTGATCCCAGTCATAGATGCCACTTGGACCATGGGCAGGATGATGATAATGTTCAGAGCAATTGAACAGGTGGAAGTGAGGGATTCTTGAAGTACAGGGAGATGCAAACTCCCACTTCAAAAGAAGTTGAAATACGTTCTTGAAATACAATACTTGAAATACAAGTTGACAGTACGATCTGACACTTTCAAAGTAAAGTAATTTTGGGTATGTATCATGAACTTAGGCAGGATAGCAAACAAATTCAGACAAAAAAGAAAAAATAAGGAGGGAGCATTGTTTTTAAAATATTGCTTTGTTTTAAACAAATTTTCATCTTCTTTTTTCCATTTTTGTACAGACAAAACTAATTTGTCAAAGTATTCCATACAAGCTCACAGTTTGGAGCCATCTGAAATATCTTTTCTTTGTCAAATTGACCTTTTGTTGAAATCGCTTTAACTTGATTTGACTTCAGCCCTCAACTGCAATTGGGGACTTCCATGAGCTTAATGATGCAGGGGAAGTGGAGGAGTTAGAAAACAGCAGGGGGTTGAGATGGAAGGTAACATAGTGGGAGGGATAACGAAAATATTAAAAAGTTTTTATTGTGAGAAAGAATAAGAATGAAAGCATGAGGGCACATGGGATAAGTATATGTGAGGGGCCTGACACGCAGAAGAGATGATACCTTTCTCTGTGTGGAAAAAAGTGCAGGAAGGAAGAGCGAAGGAACAGTTAAAGCAACAAAGAAGATTTGTACGTGTAGCGAGGATCCTTTCCTCCCATCCCTCTCCTTCTTTTTTTTTTATCCCTCCTTGTGGCTCACACTCCAGGAATCAGTGAGGCTCCTTTTCTATCCCTCCCTATGGCTCACACTCCAGGAATCAGTGAGGCTCCTTTTCTTTCCCTCTTCTTATGAACAGTTCATTTTACTTCTCGCTGCAAAGTTGGCTCCAAGTGTAATTATTTTCTGATGTGTCTGTGCATTTACCTATGCCTCCCAGCAGGGCCCTGTCTTTGGCTCAGACTCCCCTGTTCTTCTCCTCCCCCACGTGATGTGGCTCCCTATAAGAAAATTTCCCAAGAGGTTTATAAACTTCCCTGCAGGGTAGGTTTCTTCTTTTGGGCCACAAGGTCTTATGACGACACACTTTTGCTTTCAGAGCAGTTTACTCTGGTTCTGCTCTTTTCTGTTCTTTCTGGATATTCTTTTATTCAAACAATTCCTGCAATATGTATCATTTCAATTACCCTGGAGGTTTACACAGTGCTTACAATGAACTGAGCTGTGCTTTCAACTTCTGCCCATTATATTCTGACAAAGAACCTCAGAGGCAAGGCTGTGTGACTGGTGAACAGTGTGTGAGGCAAGGTTCAAAGGGAAGAAGTTTATATAATAGTTACTCATGACTCTTTTCCCCTTTCCATGGTCTAGCTCGTTCTTTTAATATTGAAATTCAAGCTGAAATCAGGGGCTGAGAGACTTCATTTTAGAAGAAGTTTTTGCTGAAGGTATTAGGGGAAATGTAAATTGTCTGTTTGTTTATGCTCCTGGACAGTAAGAACATAGGCAATTGTTAGTCTAAACATTCACTAAATACACTGAATATTTCTTTTAATAGAAGATTTGTTTAACCAAATACTATCCAACATGGTCATGGGAACTTATATATGTAGGGCCTTTGGTTTGTTTCAGTGCTTGCCAGCCTCTCAACGGTTGTCCCTTCCCCATCAAAGTCCTAATCATAACAGCTGTAAAAGCCTGGGAAACTGCCCATTGTAATCAAAGAATCCATCCATTGTTTAAAACCAGAGAAATAACATTTGTTTGCTATGGGGAAACTGGTAGTGTCCACTCTGACTGGCAGTCCCTAAAAAATTGCACTGCACACAGACAGAATATAATCTGCTTTTAGAAATCTGGATTCCCCAGATGGGTGCCTTTGAAAGTAATTTAGTGGCACCCTACTCCTTACATTCATCACTGTGTGCAATCTGGTAACATCTTGCAAGCACACCTGGCCAGGAGAGAGGATTGTATTATAAATGTCTAACAAAGGGATCTCCCTTTCATTTCTCTCCTCCTTCTGCACTTACTAAGCTAATTACTTCATTTTTAAAAAGGGAAAAGCTCTTCTCTCTTCATCCTTCACATGCCTCCCATCTCTCTGGCTTGATCTTTGAATGCTGTATGCTTTGACTGTGAAATGACAAGGTAAAAAGCTCACATTCACGTTCCAGTTGGAATTTCAAGGCTTGATTTTTTTTCTAACCTAACTTTCAGCTGTTAGTTGAGGGTCAAGCCACGTAGACAAAAGCTTTCAAACTTCAGAAGACATAATTCAGCAAGACTGGCTGAGGTGCTGACGGAAGGGATGTCTGACCATGTCTCCCTATGGGTAAGGATGACAGTGCAGAGAAGTACATGTTAATGGATGCAGCCTTTCACCTTCTGACACCTCACTTGGTCAGGACTGCCTTTTTGTCACCTTGGATGATCACTCCTCTAGATATCAGGGACTTTGGCAGAGGGTCCTGCTTCTTTGATTACAGCTGAGCTATTGAAAGGAAAGTAGGATAGGTATAGCCTAACATGGCTAATTTTGCCTTGAAAAAATATTAGTTACTCTGATTTTTTTAGATGTCTGAAGTATTTTTTCCCATGTGCTACAGCCTAACCTACTGATAACTTCACCTGGGGTGGGACAGACCACCACATCCTTACAAAAAAACTGCCTCTTCAAAATGATATCTTGGGAATAACAGCAGGAGCAGCAGCAGCCAGTTCAGCGATAGCGGGTGTGCCAATATTGTTCTGGAAAAGCACTGCTGCTTCTCTACTAATGCTTGCTTGCATGCCATCTCTTGCACAGCTTGAATGGACAGGGAAGAATTAATACTTTTTATTTAATTAAAAAGCTACTGAGGTAGCAAACAAATTCAGCAAGCAGCATTTCCTTAACTTCAGAATTAATTTTTATTATTGGTGATATTTTTATGAGGACTCAACGCTCTGCTGAATTTAGGATCTATCTGGAATCCTAAACAAAGAGGGGGATTTCATGGCTCATACATTCCCTTAGGACGTAACAGCCCAAATTCCTGACCTTTGGTGGGCTTATTTTCCAATCCAGATCAACTTTTGGCTGTCCCTCCTGTCTAGGAGGAGACTGCCCACAGCATTTTAGGCTGTCATTAGCCATCATAGTTCTGTAGTAGAGGATGTTTGTCTCCCACACTGATAGACATTTAGACTGTATTGCACATGCACAACCGTTATTTGTCATTGCTTTTCCCACCAATCACTTGACAACCTTTTACCCACCGTCAACCCAACCTTGCAATCAATCCTTCATTGCTTTTTCACTTTTTCTTGGACTGGAGGGTTTGAATGTGCAAAAAACTGCAAAACCAGGAGCTGAAATGACAACCCTTTAGTTCTAAAAGCTGTAGCTACCAGTAGCATCTTTTGATGTATACTACCTTAATGAGTAAGCACCTAGCAATGCTAGGAAAATATATTTCCTTAGCTCCATTTTGAAGCCAAACAAATATCCTTATTGTTCCTTATTGGCATTCAGCCCATAATGTTGATCTGCTCTTACTGAATTAGCCATACCATCATAGACAGCATTTCCCCCCTTTACTATACATGCTTCATCAACACAACTAGATATCTCTCTAAGTACAGTACTGTCGTGGGTTAAAGTTAACTTAAAGTTAACTCTGTTACTTTTTTTTTTTTTCTTTTCTCGCCCTCTTCTTCATAAATAGCTAG